>NC_057812.1:40899712-40906428 GCF_018294505.1 Triticum aestivum
GCGTTGTCATAACGCTTCCACTGTCGGTCTACAAGGGGGCACCTCTAGACACACAAGTTGATCTTCGTGATCATTCTCTTAGCCGTGTGCGGTGCCCCCTCCACCATAATCCTTGATAATATTGTAGCGGTGCTTAGGGGAAGCCCTGCGATGGTAGAACATCAAGATTGTCACCACGCCGTCGTGCTGACAGAACTCTTCCCCGACACTTTGCTGGATCGGAGTCCGGGGATCGTCATCGAGCTGAACGTGTGCTAGAACTCGGAGGTGCCGTAGTTTTGGTGCTTGATCGCTCGGGCCGTGAAGACGTACGACTACATCAACCGCGTTGTCATAACGCTTCCGCTGTCGGTCTACAAGGGTACGTAGATCACACTCTCCCCTCTCGTTGCTGTGCATCACCATGATCTTGCGTGTGCGTAGGAATTTTTTTGAGATTACTACGTTCCCCAACAGTGGCATCCGAGCCCAGGTTTTATGCGTAGATGTCATATGGACAAGTAGAACACAAGTGAGTTGTGGGCGATATGAGTCATACTGCTTACCAGCATGTCATACTTTGGTTCGGCGGTATTGTTGGATGAAGCGGCCCAGACCGACATTACGCGTACGCTTATGTGAGACTGGTTCTACCGACGTGCTTTGCACACAGGTGGCTGGCGGGTGTCAGTTTCTCCGACTTTAGTTGAACCGAGTATGGCTATGCCCGGTCCTTGCGAAGGTTAAAACAGCACCAACTTGACAAACTATTGTTTTGGTTTTGATGCGTAGGTAAGATTGGTTCTTGCTTAAGCTCGTAGCAGCGACGTAAAACTTGCAACAAACAAAGTGGAGGACGTCTAACTTGTTTTTGCAGGGCATGTTGTGATGTGATATGGTCAAGACATGATGCTAAATTTTATTGTATGAGATGATCTTGTTTTGTAACCGAGTTATCGGCAACCGGCAGGAGCCATATGGTTGTCGCTTTATTGTATGCAATGCAATTGCGCTGTAATGCTTTTACTTTATCACTAAGCGGCAGCGATAGTCGTGGAAGCATAAGATTGGCGAGACGACAACGATGCTACGATGGTGATCAAGGTGTCACGCCGGTGACGATGGTGATCATGACGGTGCTTCAAAGATGGAGATCGCAAGCACAAGATGATGATGGCCATATCATATCACTTATATTGATTGCATGTGATGTTTATCTTTTATGCATCTTATCTTGCTTTGATTGACGGTAGCATTTTAAGATGATCTCTCACTAATTATCAAGAAGTGTTCTCCCTGAGTATGCACCGTTGCAAAAGTTCTTCGTGCTGAGACACCACGTGATGATCGGGTGTGATAGGCTCTACATTCAAATACAACGGGTGCAAAACAGTTGCACACACGGAATACTCAGGTTATACTTGACGAGCCAAGCATATACAGATACGGCTTCGGAACACGGAGACCGAAAGGTCGAGCGTGAATCATATAGTAGATATGATCAACATAGTGATGTTCACCAATGAAACTACTCCATCTCACATGATGATCGGACGTGGTTTAGTTGATTTGGATCACGTGATCACTTAGAGGATTAGAGGGATGTCTATCTAAGTGGGAGTTCTTTAGTAATATGATTAATTGAACTTAAATCTATCATGAACTTAGTCCTGGTAGTATTTTGCAAATCATGTTGTAGATCAATAGCTCGCGTTGTTGCTTCCCTGTTTTTATTTTAATATGTTCCTAGAGAAAATTGTGTTGAAAGATGTTAGTAGCAATGATGCGGATTGGATCCGTGATCTGAGGTTTATCCTCATTGCTGCACAGAAGAATTATGTCCTTGATGTACCGCTAGGTGACAGACCTATTGCAGGAGCAGATGCAGATGTTATGAACGTTTGGATAGCTAAATATGATGACTACTTGAGAGTTTAGTGCACCATGCTTAACGGCTTAGAATCGGGACTTCAAAGAAGTTTTGAACGTCATGGACCATATGAGATGTTCCAGGAGTTGAAGTTAATATTTCAAGCAAATACCCGAGTTGAGAGATATGAAGTCTCCAACAAGTTCTATAGCTAAAAGATGGAGGAGAATCGCTCAACTAGTGAGCATGTACTCAGATTGTCTGGGTACTACAATCGCTTGAATCAAGTGGGAGTTAATCTTCCAGATAAGATTGTGATTGACAGAATTCTCTAGTCACCATCACCAAGTTAGTAGAACTTCGTGATGAACTATAGTATGCAAGGGATGACGAAAACGACTCCCGAGCTTTTCATGATGATGAAAGCGATGAAGGTAGAACTCAAGAAAGAGCATCAAGTGTTGATGGTTGACAAGATCACTAGTTTCAAGAAAAGGGCAAAGGGAAAAAAGGGAACTTCAAGAAAAACAGCAAGCAAGTTGCTGCTCAAGTGAAGAAGCCCAAGTCTGGTCCTAAGCCTGAGACTAAGTGCTTCTACTGCAAAGGGACTGGTCACTGGAAGCGGAACTACGCCAAGTGATTGGCGGATAAGAAGGATGGCAAAGTGAACAAAGGTATATTTGATATACAGATTATTAATGTGTATTTTACTAGTGTTCGTAGCAACCCCTCGGTATTTGATACTGGTTCAGTTGCTAAGAGTAGTAACTCGAAACAGGAGTTGCAGAATAAACAGAGACTAGTTAAGGGTGAAGTGATGATGTGTGTTGGAAGTGGTTCCAAGATTGATATGATCATCATCGCACACTCCCTATACTTTCGGGATTAGTGTTGAACCTAAATAAGTGTTATTTGGTGTTTGCGTTGAGCATGAATATGATTTGATCATGTTTATTGTAATACGGTTATTCATTTAAGTAAGAGAATAAATTGTTGTTCTGTTTACATGAATAAAACCTTATATGTTTACACACCCAATGAAAATGGTTCATTGGATCTCGATCGTAGTGATACACATGTTCATAATATTGAAACCAAAAGATGCAAAGTCAATAATGATAGTGCAACTTATTTGTGGAACTGCCGTTTAGGTCATATTGGTGTAAAGTGCATGAAGAAACTCCATGCTGATGGGATTTTGGAATCACTTGATTATGAATCATTTGGTGCTTGCGAACAATGCCTTATGGGCAAGATGACTAAAGACTCCGTTCTCCGGAACAATGGAGCGAGCAACAGATTTTTTGGAAATCATACATACTGATGTATGTGGTCCGATGAATATTAAAGCTCGCAACAAGTATCATTATTTTCTGACCTTCACAGATGATTTAAGCGGATATGAGTATATCTACTTGATGAAACATAAGTCTGAAAAGTTCAAAGTATTTCAGAGTGAAGTGGAAAATTATCATGACAAGAAAATAAAGTTTCTACGATTTGATCGCAGAGACGAATATTTGAGTTACGAGTTTGGTCTTCAATTAAAACAATGTGGAATAGTTTCACAAACTCATGCCACCTGGAACACCACAGCATAATGGTGTGTCCGAACGTCATAACCGTACTTTATTGGATGTAGTACAATCTATGATGTTTCTTACCGATTAACCAATATCGTTTTGGGATCATGCATTAGAGACAGCTGCATTCACGTTAAAAAGGGGCACCATGTAAGTCCGTTGAGACGACACAATCTGAACTGTGGTTTGGCAAGAAACCAAAGTTGTCGTTTCTTAAAGTTTGGGATTGTGATGCTTATATGAAAAAGTTTCATGCTGATAAGCTCAAACCCAAATCGGAGAAATATGTCTTCATAGGATACCAAAGGAGACTGTTGGGTACACCTTCTATCACAGATCTGAAGGCAAGACATTCGTTGCTAAGAATGGATCCTTTCTAGAGAAGGAGTTTCTCTTGAAAGAAGTGAGTGGGAGGAAAGTAGAACTTGATAAGGTAATTGTACCTTCTCCCTTATTGGAAAGTAGTTCATCACAGAAATCTGTTCCTGTGACTACTACACCAATTAGTGAGGAAGCTAATGATGATGATCATGTAACTTCAGATCAAGTTACTACCGAACCTCGTAGGTAAACCAGAGTGAGATCCGCACCAGAGTGGTACAGTAATCCTGTTCTGGAGGTCATGTTACTTGACCATGACAAACCTACGAACTATGAGGAAGCGATGATGAGCCCAGATTCCGCGAAATGGCTTGAGGCCATGAAATCTGAGATAAGATCCATGTGTGAGAACAAAGTATGGACTTTGATTGACTTGTCCAATGATCGGCGAGCCATTGAGATTAAATGGATCTTCAAGAGGAAGGCGGGCGCTGATAGTAGTGGTACTATGTACAAAGCTAGACTTGTCGAAAATGGTTTTTGACAAAGTTCAAGGTGTTGACTACGATGAGATTTTCTCACTCGTATCGATGCTTAAAGTCTGTCCGAATCATGTTAGCAATTGCCGCATTTTATGAAATCTGGCAAATGGATAACAAAACTGCAATCCATAATGGATTTCTTAAAGAAGAGTTGTATATGATGCAACCAGAAGGTTTTGTCAATCCTAAAGGTGTTAACAAAATGTGCAAGCTCCATCGATTCATCTATGGACTGGTGCAAGCATCTCGGAGTTGGAATATACGCTTTGATGAGTTAATCAAAGCATATAGTTTTATACAGACTTGCGGTGAAGCCTGTATTTACAAGAAAGTGAGTGGGAGCACTACAACATTTCTGATAAGTATATGTATGACATATTATTGATCGGAAATAATGTAGAATTATTCTGCAAAGCACAAAGGAGTGTTTGAAAGGAATTTTTTTCAAAGAAAGACCTCGGTGAAGCTGCTTATATATTGAGCATCAAGATCTATAGAGATAGATCAAGACGCTTGATAAGTTTTTTCAATGAGTACATACCTTGACAAGATTTTGAAGTAAGTTCAAAATGGAACAGTCAAAGAAAGAGTTCTTGCCTGTGTTACAAGGTATGAAATTGAGTAAGACTCAAAGTCCGACCACGGCAGAAGATAGAAAGAGAATGAAAGTCATTCCCTATGCCTTGGCCATAGGGTCTATAAAGTATGCCATGCTGTGTACCAGATCTATTGTATACCCTACACTGTTTTTGGCAAGGGAGTACAATAGTGATCTAGGAGTAGATCACTGGATAGCGGTCAAAATTATCCTTAGTGGAATAAGGATATGTTTCTCGATTATGGACGTCACAAAAAAGGTTCGTCGTAAAAGGTTACGTCGATGCGAGTTTTGACACTAATCTAGATGACTCTATGTCTCAATCTAGATACATATTGAAAGTGGGAGCAATTATCTAGAGTAGCTCCGAGCAGAGTATTGTTGACATAGAAATTTGCAAAATACATACGGATCTGAATGTGGCAGACCCGTTGACTAAACTTCTCTCACAAGCAAAACATGATCACACCTTACTACTCTTTGGATGTTAATCACATAGCGATGTGAACTAGATTATTGACTCTAGTAAACCCTTTGAGTGTTGGTCACATAACGATGTGAACTATGGGTGTTAATCACATGATGATGTGAACTATTGGTGTTAAATCACATGGTGATGTGAACTAGATTATTGACTCTAGTGCAAGTGGGAGACTGAAGGAAATATGCCCAAGAGGAAATAATAAAGTTATTATTTATTTCCTTATTTCATGATAAATGTTTATTATTCATGCTACAATTGTATTAACCGGAAACATGATACATGTGTGAATACATAGACAAACAAACGTCACTAGTATGCCTCTACTTGACTAGGTCGTTGATCAAAGATGGTTATGTTTCCTAACCATAGACATGTGTTGTCATTTGATTAACGGGATCACATCATTAGGAGAATAATGTGATTGACATGACCCATTCCATTAGCTTAGCACCCGATCGTTTAGTATGTTGTTATTGCTTTCTTCATGACTTATACATGTTCCTATGACTATGAGATTATGCAACTCCCGTTTGCCGGAGGAACACTTTGTGTGCTACCCAACGTCACAACGTAACTGGGTGATTATAAAGGAGCTCTACAGGTGTCTCAAAAGGTAAATGTTGGGTTGGCGTATTTCGAGATTAGGATTTGTTACTCCGATTGTCGGAGAGGTATCTCTGGGCCCTGTCGGTAACGCACATCACATAAGCCTTGCAAGCACTGCAACTAATGAGTTAGCTGCGAGATGATGTATTATGAAACGAGTAAAGAGACTTGCCGGTAAAGAGATTGAACTAGGTATTGAGATACCGACGATCGAATCTCGGGCAAGTAACATACCGATGACAAAGGGAACAACGTATGTTGTTATGCTGTCTGACCGATAAAGATCTTCGTAGAATATGTGGGAGCCAATATGAACATCCAGGTTCCGCTATTGGTTATTGACCAGAGACGTGTCTCGGTCATGTCTAGATTGTTCTCGAACCCATAGGGTCCGCACGCTTAAGGTTTCGATGATAGTTATATTATGAGTTTATGTGTTTTGTTGTACCGAAGTTAGTTAGTCCTGGATGTGATCACGGACATGACAAGGAGTCTTGAAATGGTGGAGACATAAAGATTGATATATTGGAAGCCTATGTTTGGGCATCGGAAGTGTTCCAGGTGAAATCGGCATTTTTCCGGAGTACCGGGAGGTTACCGGAACCCCCGGTAACCTAATGGGCCTAGTGGAGGAAGAGGAGAGGAGGCCTAGGGGCTGCCGCGCGCCCCTCCCCCCCCCCAAGTCCGAATTGGACAAGGAGGGGGGTGGCGCCCCCTTTCCTTTCTTCCCTCT
>NC_057812.1:40906668-41075308 GCF_018294505.1 Triticum aestivum
TAATCCAACTAGGGAAAGGGAGGGGAGTCCTACTCCCGGTAGGAGTAGGACTCCTCCTGCGCGTCTCCTCCTGGGGCCGGCCACACCCCCCCTTGGCTCATTTATATGTGGGGGCAGGGGGCACCCCTAGACACACAAGTTTATCTCTAAGATCGTTCTCTTAGCCGTGTGCAGTGCCCCCTTCCACCATAGTCCTCGATAATATTGCAGTGGTGCTTAGGCGAAGCCCTACGAGAGTATAACATCAAGATCGTCACCATGCTGTCGTGCTGGCGGAACTCTTCCCCGACACTTTGCTGGATCGGAGTCCGAGGATCGTCATCGAGCTGAACGTGTGCTAGAACTCAAAGGTGTCGTAGTTTCGGTGCTTGATCTGTCAGGCTGTGAAGACGTACAACTACATCAACCGCGTTGTCATAACACTTCCACTGTCAGTATACAAGGGTATGTAGATCACACTCTCCCCTCTCATTGTTGTGCATCACCATGATCTTGCGTGTGCATAGGATTTTTTTTGAAATTACTACGTTCCCCAACAGCTAATGATAATGATCATGAAATTTCAGATCAAGTTACTACCGAACCTCATAGATCAACCAGAGTAAGATCCCCACCAGAGTGGTACGGTAATCCTGTTCTGGAAGTCATGCTGCTACTAGATCATGATGAACCTACGAACTATGAAGAGGCGATGGTGAGCCCAGATTCCGCAAAATGGCTAGAAGCCATGAAATCTGAGATGGGATCCATGTATGAGAACAAAGTGTGGGCTGTGGTTGACTTGCCCGTTGATCGGCAAGCAATTGATAATAAATGGATCTTCAAGAAGAAGACTGACGCTGACGGTAATGTTATTGTCTATAAAGCTCGACTTGTTGCAAAAGGTTTTCGACAAGTTCAAGGGATTGACTACGATGAGACCTTCTCACCCATAGCGATGCTTAAGTCTGTCCGAATCATGTTAGCAATTGCCACATTTTATGATTATGAAATTTGGCAAATGGATGTCAAAACTGCATTCCTGAATGGATTTCTGGAAGAAGAGTTGTATATGATGCAACCAGAAGGTTTTGTCGATCCAAAGGGAGCTAACAAAGTGTGCAAGCTCCAGCGATCCATTTATGAACTGGTGCAAGCCTCTCGGAGTTGGAATAAACGCTTTGATAGTGTGATCAAAGCATTTGGTTTTATACACACTTTTGGAGAAGCCTGTATTTGCAAGAAAGTGAGTGGGAGCTCTGTAGCATTTCTGATATTATATGTGGATGACATATTATTGATTGGAAATAATATAGAATTTCTGGATAGCATAAAGGGATACTTGAATAAGAGTTTTTCAATGAAAGACCTCGGTGAAGCTACTTACATATTGGGCATTAAGATCTATAGAGATAGATCAAGTCGCTTAATTGGACTTTCACAAAGCACATACCTTGACAAGGTTTTGAAGAAGTTCAAAATGGATCAAGCAAAGAAAGGGTTCTTGCCTGTGTTACAAGGTGTGAAGTTGAGTAAGACTCAATGTCCGACCACCGCAGAAGATAGAGAGAAAATGAAAGATGTTCCCTATGCTTCAGCCATAGGCTCTATCATGTATGCAATGCTGTGTACCAGACCTGATGTGTGCCTTGCTATAGGTCTAGCAGGGAGGTACCAAAGTAATCCAGGAGTGGATCACTGGACATCGGTCAAGAATATCCTAAAATACCTGAAAAGGACTAAGGATATGTTTCTCGTATATGGAGGTGACAAAGAGCTCATCGTAAATGGTTACGTTGATGCAAGCTTTGACACTGATCCGGACGATTCTAAATCGCAAACTGGATACGTATTTTGACTAAACGGAGGAGCTGTCAGTTGGTGCAGTTCAAAACAAAGTGTCGTGGCGGGATCTACATGTGAAGTAGAGTACATAGCTGCTTCGGAAGCAGCAAATGAAGGAGTCTGGATGAAGGAGTTCATATCCGATCTAGGTGTCATACCTAGTGCATCGGGTCCTATGAAAATCTTTTGTGACAATACTAGTGCAATTGCCTTGGCAAAGGAATCCAGATTACACAAGAGAACCAAGCACATCAAGAGACGCTTCAATTCCATTCGGGATTTAGTCCAAGTGGGAGACATAGAAATTTGCAAGATACATACGGATCTGAATGTTGCAGACCCACTGACTAAGCCTCTTCCACGAGCAAAACATGATCAACACCAAGGCTCCAAGTGGGAGACTGAAGGAAATATGCCCTAGAGGCAATAACAAAGTTATTATTTATTTCCTTATATCATGATAAATGTTTATTATTCATGCTAGAATTGTATTAACCGGAAACATAATACATGTGTGAATACATAGACAAACATAGTGTCACTAGTATGCCTCTACTTGACTAGCTCGTTGATCGAAGATGGTTAAGTTTCCTAGCCATAGACATGAGTTGTCATTTGATTAACGGGATCACATCATTAGAAGAATGATGTGATTGACTTGACCCATTTCATTAGCTTAGCACTTGATCGTTTAGTTTGATGATATTGCTTTCTTCATGACTTATACATATTCCTATGACTATGAGATTATGCAACTCCCGTTTATCGGAGGAACACTTTATGTGCTACCAAACGTCACAACGTAACTGGGTGATTATAAAGGTGCTCTACAGGTGTCTCCGAAGGTACTTGTTGGGTTGGCGTATTTCGAGATTAGGATTTGTCACTCCGATTGTCACAGAGGTATCTCTGGGCCCTCTCGGTAATGCACATCACATAAGCCTTGCAAGCATTGCAACTAATAAGTTAGCACGAGATGATGTATTACGGAACGAGTAAAGAGACTTGCCGGTAACGAGATTGAACTAGGTATTGAGATACCTACGACCAAATCTCGGGCAAGTAACATACCGATGACAAAGGGAACAACGTATGTTGTTATGCGGTCTGACCGATAAAAGATCTTCGTAGAATATGTAGGAGCCAATATGAGCATCCAGGTTCCGCTATTGGTTATTGACCGGAGACGTGTCTCGGTCATGTCTACATTATTCTCGAACCCGTAGGGTCCGCACGCTTAACGTTACGATGAAAATTTCATTATGGGTTTATATATTTTGATGTACCGAAGATTGTTCGGAGTCTCGGATATGATCACGGACATGATGAGGAGTCTCGAAATGGTCGAGACATAAATATCGATATATTGGACGGCTATATTCAGACACCGTAAGTGTTTCGGGTGATTTCGGAGAAAACCAGAGTGTCGGAAGGGTTACCGGACCCCCCCCCCCCCGAGAAGTATTGGGCCTTAGTGGGCCTGAAGGGAGAGAGAGGGCAGCAGCCCAGGAGGTGGCGCGCCCCCTCCCATGTGGAGTCCGAATCGCACTAGGGGAGGGGGGCACGGGCCCTCTTTCCCTCTCCCTCTCCCTCTCTTTCCTTCCCCCTTCTCTCTTCCTAGTTGGACTAGGAAAGGGGAGTCCTACTCCTACTAGGAGGAGGACTCCCCCCTCCTTGGCACGCCCCAAGGGCCGGCCGGCCTCTCCCCCTTGCTCCTTTATACACAGGGGCAAGGGGCACCTCTAGACACATAAGTTGCTCTTCGTGATCGTTCTCTTAGCCGTGTGCGGTGCCCCCCTTCACCATAATCCTCGATAATATTGTAGCGGTGCTTAGGCGAAGCCCTGCGACGGTAGAACATCAAGATCGTCACCACGCCGTCGTGCTGACAGAACTCTTCCCCGACACTTTGCTGGATCGGAGTCCGGGGATCGTAATCGAGCTGAATGTGTGCTAGAACTCGGAGGTGCCATTCGGTGCTTGATCGGTCGGGCCGTGAAGAGATACGACTACATCAACCGCGTTATGCTAACGCTTCCGCTTCCGGTCTAAGAGGGTACGTAGACAACACTCTCCCCTCTCGTTGCTATGCATCACCATGATCTTCCGTGTGTGTAGGAAAATTTTGAAATTACTACGTTCCCCAACAGCAGCATCCTCACCGACTCCTCGGACGAAGCCGATGCCTACTCGGCGCCACCAAAGAGGTTGTACACTCATCGCATTGCACCTTCTCCTTAACTCGACCTCCTGGCACCGACGGTGCTCCATCCCGCACCCCCATGGAGCGGCTACCTTGAAGCCGGCGCCGTGGACGACATCTCCACGGCGGCTCTCCCCCAGTGCGAGGCCCCTTCGGTGGCGGCGTCAATACCAGCCGGATTTGCTGCTGCTGCTCCGGCTCTCGCTCGATCGCTCGCTCGCCCAGCTGCTGCTGCTGCTGCTCTCCCCCTCGCTCGTGCTGCTGCTCTGCTCTGATTAAGCCAAACTTCAGTCAACTGAATCGACTTTTGGGTCAGTCGATTTTCAGTGGTTGGGGGGGCTCGCCGGAGTTAAGGAAGAACCACCCGCAGCAGGGACGGGGGCTCACCGGAGAGGTACCCCACTATCTATCTTAGGGTTCAGGGTGGGGGCGGGGGGCCTAGAGGGCTGGCCGGGGCGGCGAGGCGGCGCTGGGGCCGGCGGTTCGGCCGGTGGTGGCTGGCAGCTCAGGGGGGTGTAGGTTGAAGATGAACTGCAGGCCCTCCCTAAACTACATGTCAAGTGCCTCTCTGCTACCATTGCGTTCAGTTTCGACAGTAGCATTCAGATTCCACAGTAAATTTCAGTTTCGACAGTTAAGTTCAGAGTCAACAGTTTTTACCTCATATGTTGTAGTCAGGTGGTTTTTGGTGATGTTAATTTTACATCCATTTTACATCATCTATTGGAGATGCTATTAGAATCCCACTTGAGATTGATGATGTCTGTCTTGTGCTGCTTCAGCCTTGACGTCTTACGGCTCACCGGAGCTGCTCCAACGACAGAACGATCCATCACAACAGAGCAGTGCCCTGGATGCCGTCTACAGATTCCTCAGATCTTCCTCCGCACCTCCGAGAGCCACCTCTGCCTCAATTGCTTCAGCGACCAACCCAATGATGCCGAGGTCGACATGGCTACGGCAAAGAGGTTGTACACTTGTTGGATCACTTATTACTATACATTCATGTCGATCCATTAGGGCTATTCTGGTTCAACGGAAAAACATCGATCCACTGGTTGTTACCATCACTCTAAATTTCTGCATGCTCTCCTTACATAATCTCACCATATTTTTTTCATATGCATGTCAGATATTGTACACAGTCATGTTGAACATGTAGAGAAAAACAAAAGAGTTTTGCGCGGCAATACAATGTCATGCAGACATTGCTCCATGGTGGGTTCAATGGCAAACCCTTCCCACCCCTCTCCAGATTGTAATCCAGAGGAAGATATCTGTTCTGAGGCGGATTTGGATGCCGCTAGCCACTCCTATTTACCCCCCCCCCCCAAGGTGTTTGATCTACCTTGGTATGATGATGTTAGTCATATCATGCATATGTTGCCTTGCAGTGCCTACTTTTGACATCATATATGTCATCTGCTTAGTTTAGACATGTTCTGTAATGCCACCTATTTAGTTTCTATATCATATATGGGAATTATGCAGTCTCATGTCTTTTAGCCAGCCATAATATATGTGAAATGTGCAATGCCATCCTGTTTAACCAGGCATCATATATTTGAATGATATCTTGCACATCCTTTTATTCATTACATTTCCATTTGTTGACAATGTTTGTACATTAAACTACTCTTCCTGTGAATCAGCCATTTGGGTGGGAGATGGAAAAATCTGGAGTGAAAACAAGGCTTTCAGAGCAGACAGTGCTACCTGTCGAAGCAGATCTCTTGTTGGGTCCCAATAGCTCCTCAGAGATGGATTTAGAGACAGATGACCAGTCCTATTCCCCCACTGAGGTGTATGCTCTAACTTGGCACGGTTATACTGCTCATATCATGCATACGGTGTCTTGCATTGCATAGTTTAGACATCATATACACAATATTCAACACCATGTTCTTAGTTCAGACATCATATCGAATGCCCTCTGTTTAGCATATAAATCACATATGTGAATTAAATGATGTGATCCTGATTACATAGATAACATGTAGGTGAATTATGGCATGCGATCCTGTTTAGTTATTCATCATATCTTTGAATTATGTTATGCTATGCTATCCAGTTTAGATAGACATCATATATGTGAAATTATGTCATGCTATCCGTTTTAGTTAAACAATATACATGTCAACTATTTCATGCCCTCTTTTTTACACACTATCTATTGCATCTGTCTCTCATACAATGTCTGTACATTCAACTATGTTTCTTGTTTATCAGCCATTTGAATTGGAGCGGGTGATGCCAGTATCTAGCGGACTAAAAACACGGTCTTCAAATAAAACAGTGCTACCTCTTGGTGGAGATAGCACCCCGGTTGTACATGCACAAGAACCAGCTCTACCACAGATAACCCAAACTCTCACAGATTGTACCCCTACTATGATGGACAGAGAACCAGCTTCACCCAATCTAACCCCAACCCCAGCCGATAGTAACCAAGTTCCTGTTGACACAGCACCATCTCCACCACAGAGCTCCCAAAC
Organism: Triticum aestivum; assembly: GCF_018294505.1. Taxonomy (NCBI): domain Eukaryota; kingdom Viridiplantae; phylum Streptophyta; class Magnoliopsida; order Poales; family Poaceae; genus Triticum; species Triticum aestivum. The sequence continues at coordinate 40,913,191 of NC_057812.1, forward strand.
AAGAGCAGTTAGTAAGGCACCTACAGTGCCCAAAGGGCCAGTACTATCACGGCGAACCCCAACTCCACCAGTTAGTACGCCTATTCCTGTGGAGGAAGCACAACCAGCTAGTCGTAGTTTAGCATCTATCGCATTTGAGGTTGTTAAATCGTATGTGCGTATCTTCCCATCTTGGAAATATTATACTAAAGATGAAGGAAATTTCCAGTTGCAGGTGTTTGTCCAGGAGTTATGTGTAAGTAATGTTATTCATGGAAATTACTTTGCTTCGTCCCATACATCCTACCTCCATGATGGTTATAATACAACAAATTTTCCCATTTTTCTCTATAGAGATGGACCGATTTGGAAACTCAGGATGAGGTAACCTGTGCTAATACCTCTGCTATCTTCAAGAATGCTTGGTGGTAGTATCGGAATTACCTGAAGAAAACATACTTCACCGGCAAAGAAACTCATCAAATTCCCTTACGTTCTCCCGAGACACATTTACTGGATGATGATTGGGAACGCCTTGTTCTGTACTGGTCCCGAACCAAGAATGTGGTAAGGTCTATGAGCTCATTTTCTATTTTTAAGTATTATATTCTTGCGTCTTACTGTACTCTGTTCATGTAGAACAAGTGCCTAAACCTGAAGAACAACTGTTCTAATTTAAGATTCCATTGCTACCATAGGACATAGATATATGTTTGTTTGATGCTTTTATTATGTACTAGTACTTGGCAATAGAAGACTTGGTTGTTTAATCCTGTCCACCTTACTAATGAACTGGTTCACCGAAATGAGTTTCATATACTAGTACATGCTAAACTTGTTATGTGTCTTCTTCTTTCTTCTTGTTATGCTGACAGAATATTGGGGAAGAGTGCCTTATTAAGCAACGGTAAAGGAAGTAATGCAGATAAGGTTCAAGATAGTGACACATCCTGTCTTGGTTTAGTGTTGGAGTTACTGGTCACTACCGCTTGCACAAGCTATTCAAACTCAGTGTCTGAATCAGTTCGGTTTCTTGAGTCTCAACTACAAGCTGAAAGACATCAATCAGCTGTGCTGCGACAAGAAGCGGAAGGACTGCGGAAGTCCCTGGAGCATTCAGATGCATACTTTCTAGTGCAATAGCAAGCATTGGAGGATTTTAGCGCCAAACAGGACAAAGCTAATCAGCTTGCTAAGCTTATTGCCAGCATGGTGGATACCCAGGATAATGTTGCTTGAGCTCTTGTATCAGTTATGCTCTTGTTTTGCTGCCGCGTTTATTTGCACTGGTCCAATTTTGATGGCCAGTGTATATGATATGCTGCTTTGTTCCCTATATTTGCACTGGTGGCGAACTTTGATGCCCAGTGGATGTAATATGTGTAATAGCCGTGATAGCCTAGCGTTAGTTGCTTGCTTATTTATTTCCTTGTTGTCTTGTTTATTTATTTGCTTATAGTCATTGCAGTTCTTTTTCCGCGGCTAACTAGTGGCTGCAATAACCTATTTTTAAAAACTAGGCCACAATAACCATGGGCTAATATTTACTGTAGTGACACTGGGCCTTCTACGGGCCATAGAAACAGTGGGCCTTCTATGGGCCGTAGAAACAGTAGGCCTTCTACGGGCCGTAGAGACAATGGGCCTTCTACGGGCCGTATCATCAATGGCCCTTATACGGGCCGTGTTGAGGATATAACTACTAAGGGTAAACCGCCCAGGAGGGGCCGGTTCACCTTCACCTATACTGAAGCCCAAGGAAACCCAGAAGATGGCGCTTTACGGATAAGGCTTAGAGGCCCAGAGCCCACAGGCGATTTAGGGCCCATGGTAGTAAATCGCCATGATTGTATAAACTTGCATTGTAAGATAGGAAAGAGGAGACCGAGGCGGACACTTGTATGAGCCAGCCTCGGGACTCTATAGACCGGCCGTGGTCCTCCTGAGTATATAAGGGGGTGACCCGGCAGTGGTTCAAGAACAGAGAACAACAACTGGAGAGCCAGACAAAGCGGATTCGCTCCCTGGCCTTCGAACCCCTAGCAATACCAATCACAACTAGACGTAGGCTTTTACCTTCATCGAAGGGGCCGAACTAGTATAAACTCTCATGTCCCTTTGTCCGGTTTAACCCCTTTAAGCTAACCCGTAGCGATGGCTCCACGACTAAGTCCTTTCACGAGGACATCTGCCGTGACAAACCCATGACAGTTGGCGCCCACCGTGGGGCCATCACACGGTGGTTTTGAGTTCTTGAAGGGCAGGTTCAATGGACTCAAGGGATACGCCGTGGGCCGGATGACGAAGAGTCACCGTGGAAAGCTCTACATCGACAATGCAGGATGGGGTCCCGAGGCCGATTCAATCGAATACGGGTACCGGGTCCCCTTTGGTGGGATTCACGTCTTCATCGGCAAGATCGGTGAACCGGCCCCCGAGCCAGACATCTGCACCGACATCATCAAAACGGCTCGGCGTGCAAGTTCTTCGCCGGTTCAGCCCGAGGCAAGGCATGTTTTCATAGGTGTCGTCCATGGATCAGGGTACGAGGACGGACCGGTCTCCAATGGAGAAACCGTAGTCTGCTCTAATGACGAGTCTTTTGGAGAAATCGAATTGCTTTACCAGTTGCAGGACGACCGGATTGAGGGAGGATCCAAGGGCAACAGTATTCCGGATTCCCCCGGTCTGCCAAACCGGGCCGCCATCTTCATGGCCGGCAGATGATCGGCGCCTCATTCATCTACCGCGGCAGCAGTGATCTCCAGTTCAACGACGGCCACACCAGCAGGGGCAGGAAGCTCGGCGCCGCCTCCGGTCCAAATCTTATCTGATTTGTCGACGCTCTGGCGGCACTGATGTCCGCGGAGGTAGACGCAACAGCCATGGATCAACACGATGCGGAGATTCTAAAAGTGAAAGATCAGATAGCCCAGGCTAAAGCGGACCTGGCAGCAGAGAACACCAGGATGGCTACAGAGCGGGCCGAGTTGGAAGCACAGGCTTATCGGATTAGACTGGATCAGAATGCTTCGGAGAAGGTCATGAGAAGAAGGTACTGATCACGTCTCCCGTCGGTTTATGAGCCGCAGAATCTTTTCAACACGCTAGGTGCAAGAGCTAGTAACCAACCCATGCTAAACCGGGCGGGGGCGCCGGGAGCAGGAGCGCCGGTTCAGCCGCGCACGACGGACCTGCCTCGCCAGAACAACGTTGTACCATCAACGCCGCCCGGGCATTATTCCAACCCGTTGGACAACATTGTGGCCGCCGCTTCGCGTCTGGCGGCCCTCCCAACCGACAGCGAGTCACCAGTTGAAGTGGAAGCGCGTCGGGCCAGGGATCTCCTTCAGACAGCACTAAATCAACAGCAAGCATATTCACACAGCCATGAGAGGATTCATTCCACTTCCCGTCCAAGCCGGAGTTATAGTAGACACGTGGAAGACGAACCGGCCGTGTCCAGTAGTGCACGCCACCGAAATTCGCCACGGGGGAACAACTCGGCCGGGAGAGGTGCTAATGCAGAAGTTGTTGTGGACCACGGCCGCGCACGTCGAGAGGCCGAGTTGACAGCTCGACACGAAGCACGACAAAATACTCCAGTTCACCCCACTGCCTCCGTGGAGCCAGGGGTGATGTTCAGTTCCCTAGGGGTACCGTGTTTAACTCCCGCATTGCGTAATGTGCGACTACCCAAGGATTTCAAGGGACTCGTAAGGTACCAAATTACACCGCCGATTTGCAGCCAGAGGCATGGGTGGAGAGCTATGAGATGGCAATGGAGATGTTAGATGTGGATGAGGCGGTGTGTGCTAAATATTTCACCATGATGTTGGAAGGAACAGCTCGCACTTGGTTGAAGAGTTTGCCGACCAACTCTATTGGATCATGGGCCGAACTGAAGCACCGCTTTATCCAGAACTTCAAGGATACATGTAAGCAGCCAATGTCGATTGTAGATCTGGCCGCTTATGTCCAAGAGGAAGGAGAGTCCATGACCCATTGAGTCAAATGGGTCTCGACGATTTTGCATTCATCAGATCGTATCAATGCAGACACGGCAGTGTTAACGTTAGAGGGCAATTGCCGTTTCAAGCCGTTGAAACAGAAGTTGGGAAGGCTCAAACGTCACTGCAACGACATGTCAACACTCATGGCCGCTTTGGTTAAATATGCCGATTCAGATAATACCAAGGATCCGGATTTAGAGGAGGACAAACCGGAGAAGGGAAAGAAGAACGACGGTGCAAAAGGGCAGCACCACAACCAAGGAGGCCATGGGAATAATGGTAAGCATAAAGCGGCTAGTTCAGACTTTGTGGCTAACACAAATATGCAGCGTGGCAAAGGTAAACTGCCCCAGCGCGGTGGAGGGATGAATCTAGAGCGTTTGTTAAACCAACCCTGCCCGAAGCATGGAACCAAGGTGGCCCCTTCCACACATCTTTGGAAGGATTGACAGATAATGAGGGAGTTCAAAAACTCTGATCTATACCGGTATGATCAGGATCCGCCCGGTGGTTCAAGTCCAGGTTTCCATGGGGGCGGCTGAGGGAGTCTTGGATTAGGGGGTGTTCGGATAGCCGAACTATACCTTCCCCCGGACTCCTGGACTATGAAGATACAAGATTGAAGACTCCATCCCGTGTCCGGAAGGGACTTTTCCTTGGCGTGGAAGGCAAGCTTGGCGATACGGATGTTCAGATCTCCTACCATTGTAACCGACTCTATGTAACCCTAACCCTATCCGGTGTCTATATAAACCGGAGGGTTCTAGTCTGTAGGACAACATACACATCAACAATCATACCATAGGCTAGCTTCTAGGGTCTAGCCTCTCTGATCTCGTGGTAGATCAATTCTTGTAATACCCATACCATCAATATTAATCAAGCAGGACGTAGGGTTTTACCTCCATCGAGAGGGCCCGAACCTGGGTAAAACTTCGTGTCCACTGCCTCCTGTTACCATCTGGCCTAGACACACAGTTCAGGACCCCCTACCCGAGACTCGCCGGTTTTGACACCGACATTGGTGCTTTCATTGAGAGTTGCTCTGTGCCGTCGCCATCAGGCCCGATGGCTCCTACGATCATCAATGGCGATGCAGTCCAGGGTGAGACCTTTCTCCCCGAACAGATCTTCGTCTTTGGTGGCTTCGCACTGCAGGCCGATTCACTTGGCCATCTAGAGCAGATCGAAAGCTACGCCTCTGGCCGTCAGTCAAATTCGGAAGTTTAAACTACACGGCAGACATCTGCGGGGACTTGATCTTCGACGGATTCAAACCACTGCCGAGCGTGCCGCACTGTCACGACGAGCATGATTTAGCTCTGCCGCCGAGCAGTGCCCTGGAGGCCGCACCCGCGTCGGCTCCGACCCCTAGTTCGGAGCCGGCCGCGCCGATCGAGGATGGGCGGTTGGACGCCGCCTTGGGGGCTGAGATCCCAACAGCGGTTGAGCCAAACATCAGCCCCATACCCTGCAAGACTCGTGACTCCATGGAGCCGGATTCTTCTCCAGACTCCAAACTCTCCGCGCCCCTATCGAGCGAATCCAATTGGACGCCGATCATGGAGTTCACGGTCGCGGACGTCTTTCAGCACTCGCCTTTCGGTGATATCCTGAGATCACTGAAGTCTCTCTCTTTGACAGGAGAGCCCTGGCTGGACTACGGTCAGCAAGGTTGGGGTACGGACGATGAAGAAATTCAAAACCCACCCACCACCCACTTTGTAGCCACTGTCGACAACTTAACCGACATGCTCGACTTCGACTCCGAAGACTTCGACGGTATGGACACCGATGAAGGAGACGATGAAGAACCAGCGCCCACTAGGCCCTGGAAAGCCACCTCGTCATATGACATATACATGGTGGACACCCCAAAAGAGGGAGAGGGCGATGGAACAGCGGAGGATGACCCCTCCAAGAAACAGCAAAAGCGCCGGCGTCAGCGGCGCTGCTCAAAATCCGCCAACACAAAAACGGCGATTCCAGCACGGGAGATAATAATACCCCGGAAAGCGCCGAAGAACATCCCCCCGAGCAAGATTTAACACAGGAGGATGGAGAAACCAGCCCTCATGAGAGAGCGGCCGAAAGAGAGGTCGAGGACAATAATTGTATGCCTCCCTCCGAAGACGAGGCAAGCCTCGACGACGACGAATTCACCATGCCAGAGGATCCCGTCGAACAAGAGCGTTTTCAACGCAGGCTTATGGCCACGACAAGAAGCCTCAAGAAAAAACAGCAACAGCTTAAAGCTGATCAAGATCGGCTAGTCGATAGATGGACTGAAGTCCTTGCGGCCGAAGAGCATAAACCCGAACGCCCCTCCAAGCGCTACCCGAAGCGCAGGTTGCTACCCCGATTAGAGGAGGAAGCACTCGACGCGGCCGACAGGCCACCTCGTGGTCGCGACAGAGAGGCCTCATGGCCCTCCACCCAAGCCGCACCCCGTACCAAGGCACGTGAATATGCGCCAGACCTATGAGACATGTTGGAGGACAAGACAAGGCAAACAAGATCGATCTACAGATCGCGTAGGCACCCCACGGCTCGAGACGACAACCGTGACGCCGGCCACAGATTCGGCAGGGCCGAACACAGTAGACAAAGCACATTGGAGGTATGTCGTGATATCGCCCAATACAGAGGCACCACACACCCATTGTGCTTCACAGAGGAAATAATGGATCATCAAATCCCCGAGGGTTTCAAACCCGTAAACATCGAGTCATATGATGGCTCAACAGATCCTGCGGTATGGATCGAGGATTATCTCCTTAATATCCACATGGCCCGTGGCGATGATTTCCACGCCATCAAATACCTCCCACTCAACCTTAAAGGACCAGCTCGGCAGTGGCTTAACAGCCTGCCAACAGGGTCAATCAGCTGTTGGGAGGACGTGGAAGACGCATTCCTCGACAATTTCCAGGGCACTTATGTGCGACCCCCAGACGCTGACGACCTAAGCCACGTAATTCAGCAGCCAGATGAATCGGCCAGGCAATTCTGGACACGGTTCCTAACAAAGAAAAATCAAATACTTGACTGTCCGGACGCAGAGGCCTTAGCAGCCTTCAAGCATAATATCCGTGACGAGTGGCTTGCTCGGCACCTAGGATAAGAGAAGCCGAACTCTATGGCAGCACTCACGGCACTCATGACCCGCTTTTGCATGGGAGAAGACAGCTGGCTCGCTCGAAGCATCAATATGACCAAGAACCCTGGTCGTTCGGACAGCAGGGACATTAGTGGCAGGTCGTGTCGCAACCAACAGAAGCGCCGCATCAACGGCGACGATGCTAAGGATATGGCAGTTAATGCCGGATTCAGAGGCTCTAAATCCGGTCAGCGGAAAAAATCATTCAAAAGGAATCCCAGGGGCCCGTCCAGCTTGGACCGAATACTCGACCGCTTGTGCCAAATACATGGCACCCCCGAAAAGACGGCCAATCACACCAACAAGGACTGTTGGGTGTTCAAACAGGTAGGCAGATTAAGCGCCGACAATGAAGACAAGGGGTTGCATAGCGATGACGACGAGGAGCCCCGGCCGCCGAACAACAATGGACAGAAGGGTTTTCCCCCACAAGTGTGGACGGTGAACATGATATACGCCACCCACGTCCCCAAGAGGGAGTGGAAGCGCGCGTTAAGGGACGTATACGCGGTAGAGCCACTCGCCCCAAAGTTCAACCCATGGTCCTCCTGCCCGATCACCTTTGATCGAAGAGACCATCCCACTAGCATCCGTCATGGCGGATTCGCCGCATTGGTTCTCGACCCAATTATTGATGGATTTCATCTTACTAGAATCCTTATGGACGGCGGCAGTAGCCTGAACCTGCTTTACCAGGATATAGTGTGGAAAATGGGCATAGATCCCTCAAGGATTAAGCCCACCAAAACGACCTTTAAAGGCGTAATACCAGGTGTAGAGGCCATCTGTACAGGCTCAGTCACACTTGAAGTGGTCTTTGGATCCCCGGATAATTTCCGAAGCGAGGAGTTAATCTTCGACATAGTCCTGTTCCACAGTGGCTACCATGCACTGCTCGGGCGAACCGCAATCGCCAAGTTCAATGCGGTCCCGCACTACGCATAACTTAAGCTCAAGATGCCAGGCCCTCGAGGAGTAATTATGGTCAATGGAAATACCGAACGTTCCCTCCGAACAGAGGAGCACACGGCGGCCCTTGCAGCGGAAGTACAAATCAGCCTCTCCAGGCAGTTCTCCAGTCCAGCCATTAAACGTCCGGACACAGTCAAGTGCGCCCAGAGTAACCTACAACAAGACCGCCTGGCACGTTCCGAGCAGGCGTAGCAATGCGGCCCCAACCCCAACCCCCGCAAAAAGGCGACGCCAGTACTTTACGTACATAACTACGCCCTAGAAATACAATGGGCATAGGGGGAGGGGCACCATTACGGCACGCCCAAAACATGGCTTAAACCGCACCAGGGGCTGACGACTTTTTTACACTTTTCTCTTACTTCCAAGACTCTACTCTTCGGAAGGCTTGTTCGGCAGTTCAATTGCTGCACAAACGATGCAAGGACCAGGGAAGCAGACAAGCCTTGCCGCATTACGGAAATCCCAGGTGGTCTCTATCACGAGCAGTATACCTGTTTCGCATACTATCCCGCAGCTTGCCCCTGAAGCAGACATGTTAAATAGTCCAACTTTTCATTTATCACATCACTTGTATCGTTCTGCTTTGATCGTAGCTATTTTAATGAACAATGCATAGCTTTTGTCTATTTTTTGCATTACCTTTTATATATATATATATATATATATATATATATATGTGTGTGTGTGTGTGTGTGTGTGTGTCTGTGTGTGTGTTCCTTAATGACATGTTGCACCCGTACACTTTGGTACGGCCAAAATACGCCAGGGGCTTCAGTACCCCTCAACATGGTGTGAGAAGTCCGAACACTTTAACAAAGTGCGGCACCCTGAACTTATAGCATTATATGCATCGGCTCCGAATCATGTCTTGGGTCAATAGTTGGGTTTGCCCGGCTCCTATGTTTTGGTGCCTTACGTTCCGCTATATCGCTAAGGTTGCACTAGGAGAACCACTGCGATTGTGCCCCAGTTGAGCTGGGCCGAGCACCTCAATGGAGAAAGCTAAAACTGACTGTCATGATGAAGCGAGAGCTGGTCGCTGTTCGAGAGGTTTTTTCGAGTCCCTAAAGACTTATGCCGCTTCGGGCGACGAGTCGGCTCTGTCCGTCCAAGGCGTGGATAGCGCCCCGAAATCGGTCTTCCAAATACTAGGGGCTTCGCCCAAATTTAAAATTATAGAATTCTATGGCTAAGTGAGAGTGTTCACGCATTATAGTATGATCGCCTCGTTCGTTGGGCTGAGCGCCTCCCTCGAAGGACCCAAATATGGGAAAAAGAGCGCCCAGGTTTATCCCCGAACACCCCGGCACTAGCAGTAAGGGGGCAGAAGCCGATGACTCGCCATCTCTCAGTATTGATAAACAGCCACACAGAAGGTAATATTTTAAATTCAAGCAGCATTGCTTAGCGCATATGAACAAGTTTTCAGCGCATAGGATAACACGAGCGGGTTTTACTCAAAAAATACATCCTTGGTACATTCATCCGCAACAAGACGGGCACCCTTCAGAACATACTTATAATAATTCTCGGGCTTGCAATGCTCCTTCCCCGGCGGTGTCCCGTCCTTCACAAGCTTCTCCGCATCCAGCTTGCCCCAGTGCACCTTAGCACGGGCAAGGGCCCTACGGGCACCTTCAATGCAGACGGAGCACTTGATGTCTTCAAGCCTCGGACAGGCCTCCACCAGCCGCCGCACTAGCCCAAAATAGCTCCCAGGCAGAGCCTCTCCAGGCCACAGCCGAACTAGGAGGCCCTTCATGGCCTGTTCGGCCGCCTTGTGGAGCTCGACCAGTTGCTTCAGCTGGTCGCTCAGGGGCACGGGGTGTCCGGCCTCAGCGTACTGAGACCAGAACACCTTCTCCGTCGAGCTGCCCTCCTCGGCTCGATAGAATGCGGCGGCATCAGATACACTCCGGGGAAGATCTGCGAACGCTCCTGGAGAGCTCTGGATCCGGGTAAGTAACAGGTAACTCACGTTTATGTGTTTGCTTTGCATAAAGAATGCCTTACCCACTGCAATCTTCTTCACCTCATCCAACTCCTGGACGGTCTTTTGGGACTCGACCTTGGCAGACTTGGCATTTTCTATAGCTGCCGCGAGCTCGGACGCTCGCCTCTTCGAGTCAAGCTCCAAACTCTCATGTTTCTTCATGAGAACCTGGAGCTCTTGCCGCACCTTGCCAACCTCAGCCTCATACCTCTCCCGCTCGGTGCCCTCCACGGTCGCACTCTTCTCGGCCGCGAGCAGCGCTTGCTTAAGGGTCGCCACCTTAGATGTGGCCCCTGCAATAGCCATGTCAATCCCATCATTTTTTGCAATTGCACCTTTTTTATATACATATTCAAACAGGGTATTTCTTACCTTCCTTCTCCTCGAGCTGCTTCTTGGCACGCCTGAGCTCTTGCTCGGACTTCTCGATACTCTGCTTCAGCACGTCCACTTCCACAGTCAGTGCGGCAGATGCTAGCAAAGAAGCCTGCATACGCATATTGACTCCTTTTGTTAGACTCCTGCGAATTCTTTGATCCTCTATTCGGCTTTTCTTCCCGAACGCCCAATAGAGCATCAGGGGCTACTGTCTATGCGGTAACATTATGTGAACATTCTTTACTTACCTCAAAGCTTGTTAAAAGGCTTGTACAAGCATCAGTCAGTCCGCTTTTGGCGGACTGAACCTTCTGGATCACCACACTCATAATAATGCGGTGCCCCTCGTCGATGGAGGCACCTTGGAGCGCCTCCAACATATTGTCCGACGCCTCCGGTTGGGCAGAGGTCACCGGCACGGTAGGCTTGCTCCTCTTGTTAGGAGGTCGCCCGCCGGACTCTGGAACCCTTGAAGATTCCGGAGCTGTGTCCGGCCTTAAGTTGGACTTGGAGCCCTGGGGGGTTTCATCCCCTTTACTCCTGGAGTCTGGGAGGTCGCCTTGCGGCGCCTCTAGGACCACCTCCTCCCGGCTTGGAACCTGTTGGGACAAAACGTCGGTGTCGTCCGCAGGGCGGGGGGATGAAGCCGTCGGAAGCGAGTTCACCTCCGACAGGTCCAGTGAGCCGCTCGACGATGCATCGAGCCGGTCTTTGGGTGGGCTGCATAAACATATTCGACATAAGGGAAAGATGTGCGAAAAACCAATACTATAAACTACCGTGGTATTCGGATACTTACGATTTCGCCAGGGGATTGGCCCTGGGCTGCCACTCCTCTTCGTCGTCGGCGGCGTCGGTGGAGCAGTCCGGGGGAAGGGTTTTCCCCTTCTTGGACCCTCCGGCCTCCTCGGAGAGGGCGGCCTTCCTTTTCTTCTCTCCTCCCGCTGGAGGGGGAGAGGTCTCTTCTTCTTCCTCCTCATCTTCACGAGAGGAAGGCGCTTCGGGACCGTCGGATGACGAATCCGACACCTCCTGGCGTCGGGCACTCTTTCGAGTCCCCGTGGCCCTTTTCGTGGCCTTCTTCTCCGGCACCACATAGGGCGGTGGAACCAGCAGCTTCGCCAAGCGAACGTCCACTGGGCCTTTGGGCAGAGGAGCCGGACAGTTGATCTGTCCGGACGTCACCACCCAATCCTATCCAAGATAAGGGAACTCAGATCCCGCATAGAGTCAGACTATGAAAAACTGATACCCTGTAAAAGGAGAAAAACAGCTTACCACATGAGCGTGATGCTGAGTACTGAATCCGTCATCCTCGACAGTGGATGCGGGAGCCTCGGCGCCCTTGAAAAGCACCCTCCAAGCATCTTCGTACATCGTGTCGAATAGCCTATTAAGAGTTTGATGCTGCGCCGGGTCGAATTCCCAAAGGTTGAAGGCCCGTCGTTGACACGAGAGGATCAGGCGAACAAGCATAACCTAGACTACATTGACAAGCTTGAACTTCTTGTCCACCAAGGTTTGGATGCATGTTTGGAGTCCGGTCAGCTCTCCTTTTTACCCCAAGACAGGCCTGTCTCCTTCCAGGAGGTGAGCCGTGTGGGGGGGGGGATCGGAACTCAGGGGGTGCGACCCATTCAACGTCACGCGGCTCGGTGATGTAAAACCACCCTGATTGCCACCCCTTCAGGGTCTCCACAAAGGAGCCCTCGAGCCACAGGACGTTGGCCATCTTGCCAACCATGGCGCCGACCCGCTCCGCCTGGCTGCCGCGCACCACCTTTGGCTTGACGTTGAAGGTCTTAAGTCATAGGCTGAAATGGGGGCGGATGCGGAGGAATGCCTCGCACAAGACAATAAACGCCGAGATGTTGAGGACGAAGTTCGGGGCCAGATCATGGAAATTGAGGCCATAGTAGAACATGAGCCCCCGAACAAATGGATGCAGAGGGAAGCCCAGTCCGCGGAGGAAATGGGGGAGAAATACCACCGTCTCATGGGGCCTAGGAGTGGGGATGAGCTGCCCCTTATCGGGGAGTCGGTGCACGATGTCGCTGGCCAGATATCCGGCCTTCCTCAACTTTTTTATGTGTCCCTCCGTGACGGAGGAGACCATCCACTTGCCTCCCACTCCGGACATGACTGGAGAAGGTTGAGGTGGTAGTGCGGACTTGGGCGCTGGAGCTCGAGTGCGCAAGAATGGATAGGCAAAGGAGGAAGAAGGTGTTGGTGAAAAGGTGGATCCTTATCCCCTTATATGGGTGGACGCAACAACATGTCCCCACCAGCCTGGTAAAACTCGCTTATCTCCAAGCGCCGTAATCAATGGCGCGGTTGGGTTACCCGCACCCGTATTGATGAGAATCTCGGAATAAAGGGACACGATCTCTGCTTTGACAAGACGTACCAAGGAAACTGCCTCGCATAACACGCTGAGGTGGGATAATGAAACGATTTGGATAAAGGCTTGGTCGTGGCGTGTCGCACCACGAAATACGTCAGCAGATTAGATTTGTGTTAATATTATTATTCTCTCTAGGGCAATATGTGGAAACTTATTTTGCAGAGATGGACACTATCTTTGTGTTCAAAATCTTCTATGAAGTACTTGGAGGAGGAACCCGCCTTGCAATGCCGAAGACAATCTGCGCGCCGGACTCGTCGTCATTGAAGCCTGGTTCAGGGGCTACTGAGGGAGTCCTGGATTAGGGGGTGTTCGGATAGCCGAACTATACCTTCCGCCGGACTCCTGGACTATGAAGATACAAGATTGAAGACTCCATCCCGTGTTCGGAAGGGACTTTTCCTTGGCGTGGAAGGCAAGCTTGGCGATACGGATGTTCAGATCTCCAACCATTGTAACCGACTCTATGTAACCCTAACCCTATCCGGTGTCTATATAAACCGGAGGGTTCTAGTCTGTAGGACAACATACACATCAACAATCATACCATAGGCTAGCTTCTAGGGTCTAGCCTCTCTGATCTCGTGGTAGATCAATTCTTGTAATACCCATACCATCAATATTAATCAAGCAGGACGTAGGGTTTTACCTCCATCGAGAGGGCCCGAACCTGGGTAAAACTTCGTGTCCCCTGCCTCCTGTTACCATCCGGCGTAGACGCACAGTTCGGGACCCCCTACCCGAGATCCGCCGGTTTTGACACCGACAGCGGCTGTTCAAGCTTTGGATTTCAGAATAACCAGGGCCATCAGAACAACCATGGTAATAACAAGCAGAATAACCAAGGGAATCAGCAATAGTCAGGTTACCAAAGTCACCCCAAGCAGTTGAATAGCGGACAGTATCATGTGTTCACTACTAACCTATGCAAGCGGGATCAGAAGCTTCACAAGAGGGAAGTTAATACTGTTGAACCGGCCGTGCCACGTTATATACGATGGTCGGAGAAGCCCATTGTGTGGAGCAGAGAGGATCACCCGCCCCGGGTGGACAATCCGGGTCAACTAACCTTGGTGGTGGCACCTCTGGTGGGGGGCTATAATTTTACCAAAGTTCTGATGGATGGAGGGAGTAGTATCAACATCCTGTACTATGAGACTTTCCGTCACATGGGGTTGACAGATAAGAGTCTTAAACCGTCAAACACTATTTTTCATGGTGTAGTACCAGGTAAATCGGCATACCCTGTTGGAAAGATTGCTTTGGAAGTCGTGTTTGGAGATGAGCATGATTCCAGGTCTGAAACATTGACCTTTGACGTGGTGAAAATCCAGAGCCCATATCACGCGCTATTTGGACGGCCGGCTTACGCGAAATTCATGGCGAGACCCTGTTATGTCTATTTACAGCTCAAAATGCCGGGTTATAAGGGGACGATCACAGTACATGGAAGTCGAAAGATTGCTTTGGATTGCAAGGAAGGTGAAGCGGCCTATGCTGAATCGGTTTGTGCTACAGAGGAGCTAAAATTCTATAAGGACATGACCCCTCTGAAGAAGCCCACAACTGAGCATGACCCGGCCCTGACGTTTAAACCGGATAATGAGACTAAACTTGTTGACTTCGTCCCTGGTGATTCATCCAAGCAATTTAGTATCAGTGCCAATCTGGATCCGAAATAGGAAAGCGCGCTCATCGAGTTCATCCGTGAGAACCGGGACATCTTTGCATCGAAACCTTCTGACATGCCAGGTGTACCGAGGGAACTCGTTGAGCACACTCTCAATATTGATCCTAAGTTTAAACCGGTCAAGTAGTTCCTTCACCGTTTTAACGAAGAAAGACGCAAGGCCATTGGTGAAGAGGTAGCCCAGCTACTGGCAGCTGGGTTTATCTTTGAAGTGTTTCATCCCGAATGGTTGGCTAATTCGGTGCTTGTCCTTAAGAAAAATGGCACTTGGTGTATGTGTGTGGACTACACTGATTTGAATAAGGCCTGACCGGCAGATCCTTTCGCTCTCCCGCGTATTGATCAGATCATTGATGCGACGGCGGGTTGTGAGCGCCTGAGTTTCCTGGATGCTTATTCAGGTTATCATCAGATTAAAATGGCAGTTAAGGACCAGGAGAAGACAGCCTTCATCACTCCCTTTGGAGCCTTCTGCTATGTTTCTATGCCCTTTGGGCTCAAGAGTGCCCAAGCAACCTACCAGCATTGTGTGCAAAATTTTCTTCACAAGGAGATCGGGCGTAATGTTCATGTCTATGTGGATGATATTGTGGTGAAGTCCAGGAAGCAGGAAACCTTGATAGATGATCTCAAGGAGACGTTCGACAATCTTCAGGTTTACAAAATGATGCTCAACCCAGACAAATGCGTTTTTGGTGTTCCGGCAGGAAAGCTCTTGGGCTTTCTTGTGTCCAACAGAGGTATTGAGGCCAATCCGGAAAAAATCAAAGTGATCACATCCTTGGCTAAATCGGCGTGTATCAATGATGTTCAGCGTCTGGCGGGCCGGATTGTAGCCCTCAGCCGGTTTATCAGCCGTTTGGGAGAGAAGGTGATTCCCCTGTATTAGATGTTGAAGAAGACAGATAAATTCGTCTGGAGTGACGCCGCCAATGCGGCATTTGAGGATTTGAAGCGGCAGCTGGCTGAACCGCCAGTCCTCGCTGCTCCGGTTGATAATGAGCCTCTATTGTTGTACGTGGCTGCCAATGCCTGAGCGGTCAGTGTGGCGATTGTGGTTGAGCGTAAGGAGGCTAGAAAAGAATATCCGGTTCAATGACCAGTTTATTATATCAGTGAGGTACTGATCGAATCAAAGCAAAGATATCCGCATTGACAGAAGCTAGTGTATGGAGTTTTTATGGCAAGTAGGAAGCTCAAGCAATACTTTCAAGGCCATCCTATCACAGTGGTTAGTTCTGCTCCTTTGGGCGATATAATCCAGAATAGAGAAGCAACTGGCCGGGTTGCGAAGTGGGCAATTGAGCTTGGCCCCCATGGTTTGAAGTATACGCCCTGAACAGCCATCAAATCTCAAGCGCTTGTTGACTTCATCAATGATTGGACCGAGTTATAGGCACCAGAGGACAAACCGGATAATACATACTGGACCATTCACTTTGATGGATCCAGGTAGTTGGAAGGCTCGGGGGCTGGGGTTGTCCTCACTTCCCCTCGAGGAGATAAGATTTGTTATGTTCTCCACTTAATGTTTTCTTGTACTAACAATGCAGCAGAGTATGAGGCCTTACTCCACGGCCTTCGTGTGGCTAAGGAAATGAACTTAAGCCGGGTTCGATGCTTTGGAGATTTTGATCTGGCGGCTCAGCAAGTTTCTGGTACTTGGGATTCTAAGGACCCAGTCATGGCGGCTTATAGGCGCGAGGTGGATATTGTAGCAGGTCACTTTAAGGGTTGTCAGGTGGAACACATCGATCGGCGCAAGAATGAAGCAGCAGATGCTCTAATCCGGCTGGGATCTCAGCGTAAACCGGTACCACCCAATACCTTTCTAGATATCTTGCATAACCCATCTGTAAAGTTGCCTATAGAGGAGGATTTAGATGCTACTGATCCAGAGGCCCAGTTGGTAGCCGCTTTACATGCCACTCCGGATTGGACGGTTCCATATTTGGCATATCTGAACCGGGGCGAATTACCAGATGACGAACTTTTCGCCAGACAGATAGTCCGGCGGTCCAAGTCTATGGTTGTTCACAATGGCGAGTTACACCATTCTAGCGTTTCAGGCGTATTCCAACGTTGTGTTTCTCCTGAAGAAGGACAAGAGATTCTACGTGAAATCCATGAAGGGGATTGCGGTCACCATGCCGGTTCAAAATCCTTGGTGGCTAAAGCTTTCCGACATGGGTTCTACTGGTTGACAGCTCATTCTGATGCGGAAGACTTGGTAAAGCGGTGTGACGCTTGTCAGAAATTTTCACATCGAGCTCATGTTTCGGCTCAAGAGTTACGCATGATTCCCATCACTTGGCCGTTTGCTACTTGGGGGCTTGATATGGTTGGACCCTTTAAGCGCTCCAAGGACAAGAAGACCCACGTGTTGGTGGCGGTTGACAAGTTCACCAAATGGGTTGAAGCGGAGCCCATCAGTAAATGTGATGCAGCCACGGCGGTTCAATTTCTCAAAAAGATTATTTTCCATTTTGGCTTTCCACACAGCATCATCACAGATAATGGTACGAACCTTTCTAAAGGTGAGATGGAGGAGTTTTGCCAACGAGAGCACATCCGGCTTGATGTAGCATCCGTGGCTCACCCCCAGTCTAATGGTCAAGCTGAGAGGGCGAATCAAGAGATCCTGAAGGGTATCAAGCCTTGGCTTATGGTCCCTTTGAAGCGGACGCCGAGTTGTTGGGTGGAAGAATTACCATCTGTGTTATGGAGTATAAATACCACCCCAAACCGATCTACGGGATATACACCTTTTTTCATGGTTTACGGGGCTGAGGCTGTCCTCCCAAGTGATATTCGTCACGACTCACCCGGGTTGCGAATTATGTTGAAGCAGACAACGAGCAAGCACGCCAAGAGGCGCTGGACCTGTTAGATGAGAAACAGGACATGGCTTTGGCTCGGTCGGCGGTTTATCAACAAGACCTGCGGCATTATCACAGCTGCTGGGTTAAGACAAGGACCTTTCAAGAAGGCGATTTGGTACTTCGGCTCATTCAAGACCAGACTGATATGCACAAGTTATCCCCACCTTGGGAATGGCCCTTTGTGGTCAGCAAAAATCTGCACAACGGATCATACTACCTCATTGACGTTCTAGAAGACTCACGTAGCTCTGAGGAGGAGAACCGGCGGCCATGGAACATAGCTCTCCTACGACCTTATTACACTTGAGGCCACAGGCTTTTCTTATGTACATATTTCAACAATGTATATATTATGATCAATATAATAAACCGTCATCCTTAATATTAAGCAGGGTCTCCGCCGTTTTTTCTTCAAATATCTGTTAACTTGGGGGCTTCAGCTAATAAAGCGAAGTACTACCTGTTAGCCTGGCTACCATGCCACCACCTAGCTTGGGAGCTTCACACCCAAGGGGCCAAAGAGAGTTTGATTGCTCAAAGCACGACTCAAACATAGGCACCCATTGAGCACAGCTCACAAAGTTACTTGGGGGCTCTTTGTGTCAAATACCAAAGAGTTTGAAAGGACCCTTGTAGCCAGGTATCGACCCACGGCTTGGAAGCCTGGTGTATTCACCAAAAACCCCGGGTTAACCTGCCTTCATCAAGTAAGCCACTCCTATCCAGGTAATCCTGGCACGACCCGTCGAACGTTCGACAGTTACTCTCATTGAGACCCTGAACTTGTCAAAGTTAAAACGATGATTGGTTAGTTGGAGGGCCATCTTAAAAGGCTTTTTCAAAATGGTTTAACTCAGTGGCCTGGCAGCCCATCAAAAGCCTCGATTTGGGCCTGGCAGCCCTTGAAAAGCCTTGAGCATGGTTTTTGTTTGCTTCTTGCCAAGTTTTTGTTTTTTCGTAAGGTTTATGTTAAACCGGTGTTTCTTAACCCAATATGGCTTACGGATCTTCTGTTAAAGCATATAATTGAAGGTAACCCGGCATCCTTCAAACCGGTCTGGCTTTGACACCTTGTCTCCAGTAATCGTTCGGTGTTCATCACAACCCGATTCTATATCATATATACCAGCATGGCATGGTGGAAGTTGGGTTTTCACCCTTTTTAAAATCACAATTGGTAAACCAACAACAATGTTTCGTATCACAGGTTTGATTTATTATTGCTGCAACCATAGTTGCTTCCAAGTTGTGTTGGGCATTTTGACCCGTCCGGTGGTAAGCCGTCCGGATAGATTTTTCTTATGCAGACACAGGGATTGCATAATATTGTGAAAATACATAAGCCAGTACTGAAATTATCATGACGGATCAACGCAAAGTGTATCCCAGTGCACGATGGCAACGGATTAAAGTATTTTCACTAGCCTATTACAAGGCGCTTGAAGGCCCAAAGTATGGTGTTTCCAACAGAACAAAGTTTATGGAGCATCACTCTGATTGCCGGATCAAGCCTCATTACCATGTTGATGTGAAGTTCATGGGTCATTTGGCGTCGGATCAGCCTCCTCCTCCCCACCTAGCGGCTAGAAGTTTGTGGTGGTCCAGTCAATCCGGGTTAAGGCCTGAAAGATAGCTTCTTCACTGATAAGTTCCGACGGATCAATGTCAGGGGCATAAGTGTGCTTACGGATTCGCGGAATAAGATTTTGCGCTTCCGGCATGACAGCATTAACCCGTTTGTTGTTGGCATCATAATAAGACCAGTGAATAGTCAGGTTAGCATCTTCTGCCAGCTGACTCGCCAGATGACGAATTTCCCTTGTCACTTTTTTAAGGGCTTCATCATCAAAATCTGCCCCGTTTTCTTGTGTGCTTGGAAAGCCTTTGGCAAGGTCAACCGGATCCAAGTCGGCTATCCACGCTTTGGCTCAGGTGAGTGCCAACAAAGCGCCTGACCTGACAGCAGATCGCTTTACCTCTTCTATCTGTGCTGGTGCCATGGATAGCCTTGCCAAAGTGTCCTTGATCAGTGTCGGGGCCGGATTGTCATAGGATGCTGCGCAGATAACCCGTTCAGCACCGGCGTATAGTTGTTCAAGTAGAGTATATGCTGCTTTCAGCTTCATCCGTACATCTGAGCCCAGATGAGTAATGCGGCTACCTGCGATGGTTTAAGAATTTCATATTTCAACTGACACCTTACAAGATGGATATTTCAGATGCCTTGCTAGGAGTACTTACCAAATACTGCGGAGGTCATGGCGTTCACTTGACGCTTCAACCCAGAAAGCTCTTATGCCACCAGTTTAAGAGCGGACTCAGCGTCTTCAGCCCGTTTCAGCAATGTATCCTTCTCAGTGTCCCAATTGGCACGTTCAGTCTTGAATTCTTCCTTAAGTCGTTCCATGGAAGTGAAAGCGGCTCGAAGCTCATCTTTGGCTTTAGAAGATTCTTCTTGATAGGATTTGATACTCTCTTGAAGATCAGCAATTTGCGTCTGTTGATGGTTTATATCAGCCTGCCACAATCAGAGGAGCATATCAATATTTTATCTAAAGTCCCAAGCATACAACTGGTTCTACACTTGGCACTTGGGGGCTAATGCGAATTGCTTCTTTCCTACTGCTTATTCAAAGTCCCGAGGATTAATACAAGTTCCAATCCTGGCACTTGGGGGCTAATGCGGATTGCTTCTTTCCTACTGCTTATTCAAAGTCCCTAGGATTAATACAAGTTCAATCCTGGCACTTGGGGGCTAATGTATATGTGTTCAAAAACTTAAAAGTCAACAATGTGCAGTATGGAAGGTCAAAAGTCCCGGTTTGTCTTTACAAGCTAAACCGGCCCTTGGGGGCTACAAGATACAAGGCAGTGAAAATACACAGATAAGGATGAAAATGTTTACCTCATAGCGTTCCTTCATCAGATTTACCAAATCAGCTTCATTATCTCGGCTTGTATAAAGCCGGTTCAAGAATCTGGAATGAAGATCCAGGGCAGAAAGATTAGCATATTTTGACAAGTCACCTTCCATCTTCCCCTTGCCCATAGAAGTAAACTCATCCTTGGCGGTATGTTTTGCCAAGATAACTGGATTGCCCGGAGCGGTATAAGTAGTGCCAGTAACAATAACGTCATCATCTTTGGCTGGGTTAGGAGTGGTAGCAGGGCTTGGCGGGTTAGCAGTTGAGCTCAGTGGATCAACAACCGGACTTGCAGGTATAGCATGTGGACTTGAGGTGCCCTCATGTGTGGCCAGATCAGCTTCCGGCGGATCAGCGTTATTAGCTGGCTCCAGCGGGACAGAATCATCCATGATATTATCAAGATTTTTATCAGGACTTTTAGGAGTTTCCTCCGGTTCAACTTCGACGGTAGGGGCACTGGTCTTAGCCTTCTTACTCAGACGAGCTTTGGCACTAATATTAAAACAAGGATTAGCATGATTAACCGAATTATGAAGGAGAAGGGAGGGCTGCATGCTTACCCAAGGACGATTTTCAGTGGAGGAAGCTGAGTGGTTGATGAACCGCCAGATGAATTAGAAGATACCTGGTAATTTGAATCAAATGGATTGAGAGGGCATCGGAAGAAACCTTTCAAAAGATAATGTTTTTCAGGAGAACAAGCAACCTCTAGACGACGTTTCCAGTTTGGTGTATGAGGTAAACCGGAAGAAGTGACTTGTTGACCACTGTGTCGGGTTGTGCGACGCCCTTTGGTTTGCTGTGTCTTCAAAGAAAGTTTTTGATCCAAATGAGCAACAGGGTGAGAGCATTTCACTTTCCGAACTGCACGGCGAAATCGTTGAACCGGCACAAGTTCTGAGTTAGAAAGACAAATTACCTCAACATGATTTGCATGGCTGGCCTCCGCATCATCCTAGGAGTAATCATTATCAGTAAAATATATGAATAGAAGTCAAGGAAGTCAAACTTTACCTCTTCAGCCGAGTCACCGACATCCTCTGGTGGTTCCGAAGACTCAGCAGTTTTCTTTTTGGCAGCTCTCTTGATGACCTTGGTCTTAACACGAGGAGCCTTAGCCGCTTTGTCTTGAGATTTCCTTTTCCAGAAAGAGCTACTGGCCTGCGAGATTGCACAAAGGGTTATTATTGCAGTGTTAAAGCGGAGAACGATCAGGAAAAGTACAAGGTTAAAGTCTTTACCGCTGGCGGTTTGTTGGAGGCATAAAAAGGGCCCAGACCAATTTGAGTGAATACGGTGAGCGGTTCATCAAGTATTTTCTTTACACCTTCAGTGACTTCATCATTAGTCAGTTCTATTTCATTAAACCATTGTGGATCAGTGGTGTTGCCGGTATATTCAAATATCAATCCAGGGCGGCGGCTTAAAGGTAGAATGCACCATGAAATCCAAGAGCGGACGAGATCAACACCAGTTAAACCGTTGGCAAGGAAATCTCGGAGTTTGGCGAGTTGAGGTGCATAGGCTTGTCGGTCTTTGACAGACAATCTTTGAGGTAAAGGGTGATTATTGCTGAGCCGGTGCGGACGGTAGCCTGGTAAAGGATTCTCTTCAGCAGGGGCAGTATTCTGACAGTAGAACCAAGTTTGGTTCCAGTCTTTTGGATGGCTGTGAAGTTTGGTGTGAGGAAATTCAACCTCTTTCCTCTTTTGGATCGACACGCCACCAAGTTCAGTATTGGGTCTGTCAGAAAATTCAGTCCAGCGGTTTAAGTGAAATAGATCTTGAAAGAGATCGACAGGTGGTTCTTCTTGCGGGTAAACCTCGCAGAATACTTGGAAATCGCATATGTTGGACACAGAATTTGGTCCAATATCTTGAGGATGAAGTTGGAAGCTGGCAAGAACATCCCGGAAATTTTTTGATCCGGGAGGACTGAAACCTCGAGCTAAATGCTGCATGAACACAATCACTTCTCCATCTTGAGGCTCAGGAGGGCACTTAGGGCCAGGAACACGCCAATGGAGGACATTTTTTGAAGCTAAAGCGCCTGTGGTGACATATCCATTGATTTTCGTTTCTGTGATCCGAGATGGAACCCAGTTGCAAGCAGCAAATTGCTTCATCATCTTACAAAGTCTGTAAACGGAAAATGGACGGTTTATGATTGACGGTTCATATGTGTTTGTCAATGTTAAACCGGCAATTCAAGGTATACGAATGAAGTGAACCAGGCATTGCTATTCAAGTCTAGATGGCGGTTTAAGAGAGGGCTAATGACATATGATGGATTATCAATTACTAAAGGTTAAACCGCCCTTGGGAGGCAGAACCCAATCTGAAAATTTGCTAAGTGTTGCGGAAACAAGTTTCACAAGATGGTGATATAATTTTGGATCTACCGTTGTTCAAAAAACAAATTTTTCTGAGCCCTACAATGGTGTTAAACAGAACAGAGAAGGTTCAGATAAGGATTTATACAGGAATAGTAAGATGCTGTAGTACGGCAGATTAAAGCTACAGATCCAGCCGCAAGGGGAAACTATCAGGCCTAGCTAGATTCAGTAAGGTGCTAAAGGAAAAGCAGAAAAAGTACTGATGAACATTGACGAACACAGAAGAAATTTCGAAACCCTAATGTAGATTTAACAAGTAAAGGAAAGGAGTATTTACTAGGGACATGCAGTGGTGGAGTATCTCAAGAGATCTGGTACGAACAAGGTGATGCAGCGGCCTAGTTGGTGCAGACTGGAAGATCAACGACGGCGGCGGCGGCGATGCTTGAGGTCTTCGGGTCGCGAGGAGGAAGACGATGCGAATAGGAAAGGGGGGAAATGGAAGGCGCCCCGGTCTTATTTATAAGGCAAGTGGGATAAAACAGCAGGCGTGAAAATCAAGGAGTCGGAAGCGGCAAAAGAGGATGCAGCTGTCGCCTCGATCTTTGGGAATTAATTAAAGAGAAGGGAATCTTCATAAATCTTTTTATACAGGGATGACATCACAGTGATTTACTACAGTGACAGAAGATGACATCATGGAGGTTCACCAAAGTTCACAGGGAGAAGACAATATGGCGGTTTATGAGAATTGTCAGAAATTCAGGTAGTTTTTCTAAGGATTGAAGATTGACATGAACAGTTTCAAATCAATCTGGGGCCTAATGTTGAGGATATAACTACTAAGGGTAAACCGCCCAGGAGTGGCCGGTTCACCTTCACCTATACTAAAGCCCAAGGAAACCCAGAAGATGGCGCTTTACGGATAAGGCTTAGAGGTCCAGAGCCCGCAGGCGATTTAGGGCCCATGGTAGTAAACCGCCATGATTGTATAAACTTGCATTGTAAGATAGGAAAGAGGAGACCGAGGCGGACACTTGTATGAGCCAGCCTCGGGACTCTGTAGACCGGCCGGGGTCCTCCTGAGTATATAAAGAGGTGACCCGGCGGCGGTTCAAGAATAGAGAACAACAACTTGAGAGCCAGACAAAGCGGATTCGCTCCCTGGCCTTCGAACCCCTAGCAATACCAATCACAACTAGACGTAGGCTTTTACCTTCATCTAAGGGGCCGAACTAGTATAAACTCCCGTGTCCCTTTGTCCGGTTTAACCCCTTTAAGCTAACCCATAGCGATGGCTCCACGACTAAGTCCTTTCACGAGGACATCTGTCGTGACAAACCCACGACAGGCCGTATGATCGATTGGCCAAACATGGGCCAATAACAGACCACATTATGGCCTTAAACGGGCTAGAGTTGGAATCATCCATTCATGGGCCGACCGTAACGGCCATCATTAATAGGCCGTATTTGATGACGCTATGAAAACGGCCCAACGTATTAACGGACAACAAACGGGCCGACTGTAACCACGGGCTGAATTTGGCCCACAAGCAGAAAATGACAGTAACGGGCCGTAAGTAAACGAATGCTGGAAATGAGCCCAAGAATAAATGGGCTCTGAGAAGGCCGAAAGATAACATGGGCTGGATATGGCCCAACGGAATAACGGGCCGTTAATGGGTATAAAGTGATACACTGTTCATTAGGGGCCAGTTTCACCACGGGCCATTAATGGGTGTAAAGTTATACACTGTTCATTATGGGCCAGTTTCACCACGGGTCGTTAATAGGCCGAGAGTTACATAGGGCCTCATATGGGCCGAAAGACGTCATGGGCCATACATGGGCCAGAAGTGAAAACGGGATGGAATCATATTGGATGGCCCAGATGACGCTACTGGGCCTAATTCGGATAGGGCATAACGGGCCTTGGGTTAGCGGGTTGTAAATGGGCTATATGCGAACATGCCGTTAATAGGCTTTACATGGGCCGGCCCACCACCTTTTGACCAAGTCAAACGGGCCGGCCTTTCACAGGAATGGGCCTCTGTTGGGCCGTGCCACGTGTCCACGTATCATAGGCGCCTATCTGACCCACTGACGAGCGGACACGTGTTTCGTCCGGCCAATAAGAATTTTACACGTGGAAATTTCCCATTGGTCGGGGCTATTAACGGGTTATCGGATCCAAAACCCGACCCGATAGCTTAACGGCGTTCCATTACGATGGATGCCACGTGTCGGTCACCCTTGACGAAAGCACTTATGTGACGCGCAATTTATCGTCATGGAAGTGGACACTTCCGTGATGATAATTTTGGTAATGTCATGGAACACTTCTACGACAGCACAGGTATGACTATCTTGATTCTGTCACATATTTTTCATGGATGTACATGCATGACAAAAAACGCGACCTACTATGACAAACACGTATCATCACGGAAGTGTATTTTTTTGTAGTGACGTAGGGTATTACCTCCATAGAGAGGACCCGAACCTGGGTAAACATCGTGTCCCTTGTCTCCTGTTACCATCAACCTTAGACGCACAGTTCGGGACCCCCTACCCGAGATCCGCCGGTTTTGACACTGAAAGTTGAACACAAAGTTTGTCGACAAAGACGAGACTCCAGAATTCATCGGTCGATATGAGAAGATAGGAGGTGGGGAGGAGGAGATATAAGTGTTGGGGAACATAGCATGCAACTTCAAAAAAATTCCTAAGATCACACAAGATCTATCTAGGAGATGTATAGCAACGAGAGGGGGAGAGTGTGTCCACGTACCCTCGTAGACCGAAAGCGGAAGCATTAGATTAACGCGGTTGATGTAGTCGAACGTATTCTCGATCCAACCGATCCAACTACCGAACGGACGGCACCTCCGTGCTCTGCACACATTCAGCTCGATGACGTCCTTCGAACTCTTGATCCAGTAGAGGGTCGAGGAAGAGTTCCGATAGCACAACGGCGTGGTGACGGTGATGGTGATGTGATCCGCACAGGGCTTTGCCTAAGCACTACGACGCTAGGACCGGAGAAGTAAATTGTGGAGGGGGGCACCGCACACGGCTAAGAGAACAAATGTTGTGCCTTTAGGGTGCTCCATCCACGAATATAAAGGAGAGGGGGAGGAGGCGGATGGCCTAGGAGGAGGCGCGCCAAGGGAGGGAGTCCTACTAGGACTCCACTCCTAGTAGGATTTGCCCCCCTTCCTTCAATGGAGAGGGGGAACGGGAAAGAGGAGAGAGGGAGAAGCAAAAGCCCCCCCCCACCCTGATACGTCTCCAACGTATCTATCACTTTTGATTGCTCCATGATATATTATCTACTGTTTTGGACAATATTAGGCTTTATTATCCACTTTTATATTATTTTTGGGACAAACCTATTAACCGGAGGCCCAGCCCAGAATTGCTGTTTTTTTTGCGTATTTTAGGGTTCAAAGAAAAGGAATATCAAATGGAGTCCAAACGGAATGAAACCTTCGGGAACGTGATTTTCTCAATGAACAATACCCGGGAGACTTGGACCCTACGTCCAGAAAGAAAAGAGAAGGCCACGAGGTAGGGGGGCGCGCCTACCCCCCCCCCCCCCATGCGCGCCCTCCACCCTCGTGCCCCCCCCCCCCCCCCCGTTGCTCCACTGACGTACTCCTTCCTCCTATATATACCTACGTACCCCCAAACGATCAGATACGGAGCCAAAACCCTCATTCCACCGCCATAACTTTCTGTATCCCTGAGATCCCATCTTGGGGCCTGTTTCGGAGCTCCGCCGGAGGGGGCATCGATCACGGAGGGCTTCTACATCAACACCATAGCCTCTCCGATGAAGTGTGCGTAGTTCACCTCAGACCTACAGGTCCATAGTTAGTAGCTAGATGGCTTCTTCTCTCTTTTTGGATCTCAATACAATGTTCTCCCCCTCTCTTGTGGAGAACTATTCGATGTAATCTTCTTTTTGCGGTGTGTTTGTTGAGATTGATGAATAGTGGGTTTATGATCAAGTCTATCTACGAACAATATTTGAATCTTCTCTGAATTCTTTTATGTATGATTGGTTATCTTTGCAAGTCCCTTCGAATTATCAGTTTGGTTTGGCCTACTAGATTGATCTTTCTTGCAATGGGAGAAGTGCTTAGCTTTGGGTTCAATCTTGCGGTGTCCTTTCCTAGTGATAGTAGGGGCAGCAAGGCATGTATTGTATTGTTGCCATCGAGGATAACAAGATGGGGTTTTCTTCATATTGCATGAGTCTATCCCTCTACATCATGTCATCTTGCTTAAGGTGTTACTCTGTTTTTAACTTAATACTCTAGATGCATGCTGGATAGCGGTCGATGAGTGGAGTAATAGTAGTAGATGCAGGCAGGAGTCGGTCTACTTGTCTCGGACGTGATGCATATATACATGATCATACCTAGATATTCTCATAACTATGCTCAATTCTGTCAATTGCTCAACAGTAATTCTTTCACCCACCGTAGAATACTTATGCTCTCGAGAGAAGCCAGTAGTGAAACCTATGGCCCCCGGGTCTATCTTCATCATATTAATCTCCTACTACTTAGTTATTTCCTTTGCTATTTACTTTGCCTTTATTTTACTTTGCATCTTTATCACAAAATACCAAAAATATTATCTTATCATATCTATCAGATCTCACTCTCGTAAGTGGCCTTATAGGGATTGACAACCCCTATTTGCGTTGGTTGCGAGGATTTATTTGTTTTGTGCAGGTATGAGGGACTTGCGCGTAGCCTCCTACTGGATTGATACCTTGGTTCTAAAAAACTGAGGGAAATACTTACGTTACTTTGCTGCATCATCCCTTCCTCTTCGGGGAAAACCAACAGAGTGCTCAAGAGGTAGCAAGAAGGATTTCTGGGTCCGTCGCCGGGGAGGTCTACGCAAAAGTCAACATACCAAGTACCCATCACATACCCTTATCTCCCGCATTACATTATTTGCCATTTGACTCTCTTTTTCCTCTCCCCCACTTCACCCTTGCCGTTTTAATCACCCTCTCTCTCTCTATCCTCCCTCTCTTTCTCTATTTGCCTCTTTTTACCCGCTTGCTTTTTGTTTGCTTGTGTGTTAGCTTGCTTGCTTGTCGTTATGGCTAGTCCCTTATCTTCTCCGTTGTCTCCCGAGAATGAAATTCTAAATTTTAAGCAAAGGGAGGGAGAAAATCTAAAAGATGCTTGGTATAGAATTTGCAATGCTCAAAATAGATCTACCAGGAAGCAATCTATTTCTGTTCTTCTTCGCAATTTTTATGTAGGCATTACTCCTTGGCACAGATATGTTCTTGATACTATTACCGGATGGAATTTCTTGGGTAGCCATAATTTTGATTCTTATAATGCTATGATAGATTTATTTGGCTCACCCCCTCTCTTGGTTAATGGAACTGTATTAACTTTGGAGCATGTAATGCAAAGGCTTGAAATTATTGCAAAATAAGGTTGCTACCGTAGAGTTAATTGAAAATTTGGATAAAAAGATCCACAGCCGAATCTCTCAATATGGATCTAAAGTGGGAGTTACTTTGAAAAATATTAAAGAAAAGGAACCCATAGTTAATGAGAAAATAAATCACGATTCTACTAGGATCGATAAACTTGAAGATATTATTACCAACTTGGGAACTGCTTTTTCTTCCGTAAAGAATACTCCAAGTCCTCCCACTAAAATTGCCAAGCTTATGCATGTTCCAAAAAATAAGGGTGAATCCTCTAGTAAGGAAAATGCGGATCTCAAATCTAGAAGTATTCATCCCAATCTTTTTGCTGTCATTAAGGAACCATTTGCTACAAATGAATTTTTTGATCTTGTGCCTAAAAGTTTGGTAATTAATAAAAATAAAGAAATTCCTAAAGATGGTAGATGCCTAATTGAAGAATTGCCTACCAAAGATGGAAATACCTAGATCTATCCTTGCTTGTTATGCCTAGCTAGGGGCGTTAAACAATAGCGCTTGTTGGGAGGCAACCCAATTTTATTTTTATTCCTTACTTTTTGCTCCTGTTTAGTAATAAATAATTTATCTAGCCTCTGTTTTCATTGTGTTTTTTGTGTTTAATTAGTGTTTGTGCCAAGTAGAACCGTTGGGAAGACTTGGGGAAAGTCTTGTTAGACTTGCGGTAAAAAACAGAAACTTTAGCGCTCACGAGAACTAATGCAATTTTTATTTGGAAAGTGATATTTAGTTAATTATTTTTGCATATGATTAATAGATAAATTCCTCACGTCCAGGAATTTATTTTAGAATTTTTGGGGTTCCAGATCTGGCGCTAGCTACAGATTACTAAAGACTGTTCTGTTTTTGACAGATTCTGTTTTTCATGTGTTGTTTGCTTATTTTGATGAACCTATGGCTAGTAAAATAGTTTATAAACCATAGAGAAGTTGGAATACAGTAGGTATAACACCAATATAAATAAATAATGATTTCATTACAGTACCTTGAAGTGGTCTTTTATTTTCTTTCGCTAACGGAGCTCACGAGATTTTCTACTTTAACTTTTGTGTTGTGAAGTTTTCAAGTTTTGGGTAAAGATTTGATGGATTATGGAACAAGGAGTGGCAAGAGACTAAGCTTGGGGATGCCCATGGCACCCCCAAGATAATTTAAGGACACCAAAAAGCCAAAGCTTGGGGATGCCCTGGAAGGCATCCCCTCTTTCGGCTACTTCTATTGGTAACTTTACTTGGAGCTATATTTTTATTCGCCACATGATATGTGTTTTGCTTGGAGCGTCTTATATGATTTGAGTCTTTACTTTTTAGTTTACCACAATCATCCTTGCTGTACACACCTTTTGAGAGAGCCATATATGATTTGGAATTTGTTAGAATACTCTATGTGCTTCGCTTATATCTTTTGAGTTATATAATTTTTGCTCTAGTACTTCACTTATATCTTTTAGAGCACGGTGGTGGATTTGTTTTATAGAAACTATTGATCTCTCATGCTTCACTTAGATTATTTTGAGAGTCTTTAAATAGCATGGTAATTTGCTTAAAGTCTTAATATGCTTGATACACAAGATTAATAATAAAACTTTCTTATGAGTGTGTTGAATACTATGAGAAGTTTGATGCTTGATAATTGTTTTGAGATATGAAGATGGTGATATTAAAGTTGTGCTAGTAGAGTAGTTGTGAATTTGAGAAATACTTGTGCTAAACTTTGTGATTCTCATAGCATGCACGTATGGTGAATCGTTATGTGATGAAGTCGGAGCATGATTTATTTTTTGATTAGCGTCCTTATGAGTGGCGATCGGGGACGAGCAATTGTCTTTTCCTACCAATCTATCCACCTAGGAGCATGCGCGTAATACTTTGCTTTGATAACTTGTATATTTTTGCAATAAGTATATGAGTTCTTTATGACTAATGTTGAGTCCATGGATTATACGCACTCTCACCCTTCCACCTTTGCTAGCCTCTCTAATACCGCGCACCTTTCACCGGTATCATATACCCACCATATACCTTCCTCAAAACAGCCACCATACCTACCTATTATGGCATTTCCATAGCCATTCCGAGATATATTTCCATGCAACTTTCCACCGTTGCATTTATTATGACACACTCCATCATTGTCATATTGCTTAGCATGACCATGTAGTCGACATCGTATTTGTGGCAAAGCCACCATTCATAATTCTTTCATACATGTCACTCATGAGTCATTGCATATCCCGGTACACGCCGGAGGCATTCATATAGAGTCATATTTTTTTCTAAGTATCGAGTTGTAATTCTTGAGTTGTAAGAAAAATAAAAGTGTGATGATCATCATTATTAGAGAATTGTCCCAGTAAGGAAAGGATGATGGAGACTATGATTCCCCCACAAGTCGGGATGAGACTCCGGACTAAAAAAATGAGAGAAAAAGAGAGAAGGGGCAATTCTACTATCCTTTTACCACACTTGTGCTTCAAAGTAGCACCATGATCTTCATGATAGAGAGTCTCCTATGTTGTCACTTTCATATACTAGTGGGAATTTTTCATTGTAGAACTTGGCTTGTATATTCCAATGATGGGCTTCCTCAAATTGCCCTAGGTCTTCATGAGCAAGCAAGTTGGATGCACACCCACTTAGTTTCTTTTTGAGCTTTCATATACTTATAGCTCTAGTGCACCAGTTGCATGGCAATCCCTACTCACTCACATTGATATCTATTGATGGGAATCTCCATAGCCCGTTGATACGCCTAGTAGATGTGAGACTATCTTCTCCCTTTTTGTCTTCTCCACAACCACCATTCTATTCCACCTATAAGTGCTATGTCCATGGCTCACGCTCATGTATTGCGTGAAGATTAAAAAAGTTAGAGAACACCAAAAGTATGAAACAATTGCTTGGCTTGTCATCGGGGTTGTGCATGATTTAAATATTTTGTGTGGTGAAGATGGAGCATAGCCAGACTATATGATTTTGTAGGGATAACTTTCTTTGGCCATGTTATTTTGAGAAGACAGAATTGCTTAGTTAGTATGCTTGAAGTATTATTATTTTTATGTCAATATGAACTTTTGTCTTGAATCTTTCGGATCTGAATATTCATACCACAATTAAGAAGAATTACATTAAAATTATGCCAAGTATCACTCCGCATCAAAAATTCTGTTTTTATCATTTACCTACTCGAGGACGAGCAGGAATTAAGCTTGGGGATGCTCCAACGTATCTATAATTTTTTATTGCTCCATGCTATATTATCTACTGTTTTGGACATTATTAGGCTTTATTATCCACTTTTATATTATTTTTGGGACTAACCTATATATACCTAGGCGCGTCCTCCACCCTCCCAGGCGCGCCCTCCACCCTCGTGGGCCCCCTGTTGCTCCATCGATGTACTCCTTCCTCCTATATATACCTACGTACCCCCAAACAATCAGATACGGAGCCAAAACCCCTAATTCCACCGCCGCAACTTTCTGTATCCATGAGATCCCATCTTGGGGCCTGTACCGGAGCTCCGCCGGAGGGGGCATCGATCACGGAGGGCTTCTACATCAGCACCATAGCCTCTCCAATGAAGTGTGAGTAGTTCACCTCAGACCTATGGGTCCATAGTTAGTAGCTAGATGGCTTCTTCTCTCTTTTTGGATCTCAATACAATGTTCTCCCCCTCTCTTGTGGAGAACTATTCGATGTAATCTTCTTTTTGCGGTGTGTTTGTTGAGACTGATGAATTGTGGGTTTATGATCAAGTCTATCTATGAAAAATATTTGAATCTTCTCTGAATTCTTTTATGTATGATTGGTTATCTTTGCAAGTCTCTTCGAATTATCAGTTTAGTTTGGCCTACTAGATTGATCTTTCTTGCAATGGGAGAAGTGCTTAGCTTTGGGTTCAATCTTGCGGTGTCCTTTCCCAGTGACAGTAGGGGCAGCAAGGCACGTATTGTATTGTTGCCATCAAGGATAAAAGATGGGGTTTTCTTCATATTGCATGAGTCTATCCCTCTACATCATATTATCCTGCTTAAGGCATTACTCTGTTTTTAACTTAATACTCTAGATGCATGCTGGATAGCGGTCGATGAGTGGAGTAATAGTAGTAGATGCAGGCAGGAGTCGGTCTACTTGTCTCGGACGTGATGCCTATATACATGATCATACCTAGATTTTCTCATAACTATGCTCAATTCTGTCAATTGCTCAACAGTAATTTGTTCACCCACCGTAGAATACTTATGCTCTCGAGAGAAGCCACTAGTGAAACCTATGCCCCCGGGTCTATCTTCATCATATTAATCTCCTACTACTTAGTTATTTCCTTTGCTATTTACTTTGCCTTTATTTTACTTTGCATCTTTATCGCAAAAATACCAAAAATATTATCTTATCATATCTATCAGATCTCACTCTCATAAGTGGCCTTATAGGGATTGACAACCCCTATTTGCGTTGGTTCTCAAAAACTGAGGGAAATACTTATGCTACTTTGCTGCATCATCCTTTCCTCTTCGAGGAAAACCAACGCAGTGCTCAAGAGGTAGCGCACCCCTTGTCCAATTCGGGTTGGGATTGCGTGGGGGGCCGCCACCTCCTATGGCTGTCTACTTGAAAGTGCGTTATATCGACTAGAGGGGGGTGAATAGGCGATTTTTATGAAAGTCTTCAAAATGTGGAAGTTATGAAGACAAATAGTAGAGATATGCATATCACTATGCAGCGGAAGTTAGATTACACTAGGCAAGCCATGGTCAAGTATTCAATAGAGTGAAAGCACTATGACAAGTAGCTGCAGTGTAATAAGGATCAGGTACGAAGAAGCTATGAAGCCAAACAAATCATACAGTTACGTTGTGAAAACAAAAGATATAGCAAGCATGCAATGGCTTCACAGTGAATAACAGTAGGTAAAAGGAAGTGAAGATGAAACCAGTGACTCGTTGAAGACAATGATGTGTTGGACCAGTTCCAGTTGCTGTGACAACTGTACGTCTGGTTGGAGCGGCTAGGTATTTAAACCTTAGGACACACAGTCCCGGACACCCAGTCCTGAACACGCAGCTCAGGACACCAAGTCCTCACCGTATTCTCCTTGAGCTAAGGTCACTTAGTCCTCGCCCAATCACTCTGGTAAGTCTTCAAGGTAGACTCCCAAACCTTCACAGACTTCGTTCACTGGCAATCCACAATGTCTCTTGGATGCTCTGAACGCGACGCCTAACCGTCTGGAGGATGCACAGTCCTCAAGTGTAATAAGTCTTCAGATCACACAGACAAGAAGACTTAAGTGATGCCCAATGTTCTCTGGCTCTGGGTGGTTAGGGCTTTTCTCCTCGCTAGGAATTTTCTCTCAAAGGCTTCGAGGTGGGTTGCTCTCAAACGACAAAAGCCGTGCACTGAAATCTGAGCAGCCAACCGTTTATGGTTGTAGGGGGTGGGCTATTTATAGCCACTTGGCAACCCGACCTGATTTGTCCGAAATGACCCTGGGTCACTAAGGAACTGACACGTGTCTCAACGGTCAGATTTCAAACTCTCATGGCAACTTTACTTGGGCTACAAGCAAAGCTGACTTGTCCGGCTCTGGACAAGATTCGCTCTCATTGTCTTCACTCGAAGACATAGGTTTTTGGTTTAGGCATCACTTCAGTCATTCTGACTGGTTCTCCTGGACCCCACTTAACAGTACGGTGGTTCCTATGACTCAACACAAAAGAAAAAGAACTACGAAAGATCTAAGTCTTCGAGCTCCATAGGCTTCATAACGTGTCTTCTTTTGTCATAGTCTTCAATGTGAATATCTTCATATACCACCTTTGGCTTCAATGTCTTCATACATTTTTAGGGGTCATCTCTGGTAGTAAAACCGAATCAATGAGGGACTTCTACCTGTGTTATCCTGCAATTCTCACAAACACATTAGTCCCTCAACTAGGTTTGTCGTCAATACTCCAAAACCAACTAGGGGTGGCACTAGATGCACTTACAATCTCCCCCTTTTTGGTGATTGATGACAAACTAGTTGAAGTTTTCAACGGGGAATATAGTCTGTGAAATTGTAAAGGATAAGGAATTGTCTTCATAAGTTGCAAGGGCTCCCCCTGAAGATGTGCATATAAGTTAATTTGCTTTTGGAATGCAAATGCACATGGCAGGTTGTACTTGTGGAGATCCACTTCAGCTTATGATGACAATCCACTATGCATGTGAAAGTATATGAAGATAATGACATGCATAATGGAAAATGGACGTCTGCAGAATGAGATAAGTGCGGAATTATCGTCGCACATGCGGAATTTATCTTCGCAAAACAGGGTGGCAAACAAGTAGCAGACGACCATCGAGTTTTAGTGTTACAACTCAAAGAACCAAATGAAGCAAAAACGAGAGTTGTAAGCACGAAGCAAAATATAGCAAAACATAAAGCACCCGCCCATATGGACCCGCTTGAAGACTATCAACCCATATGCTTCTCCCCCTTTTGTCAGCAAGGACCAAAAAGGTTTGAAGACATAGAGTGTCTACTCGTTCCCAGGAGCAGCAGGGTCGTTGGAGGTGTTTGGCGGTGCAGAAGAGCTTGGAGGTGCTGAAGCAGGTGGCGGTGATGTAGCATCGTCTTCTTCATCAATGATTCTGGCAGTGACTGTGGCAGCAGATGAAGAAAACTCAGAGTCTTCAAGTGATGGTGTGTTTCGCATCACAGCCCTTCTAGGAGGTGTGGTGTCAAACTTGAATCGCTCAGTGAAGCCATCCTCTTCAAGTTCAGCTTCAGTACACATCATTGATAGCCCTTTCCATGTACGACGACAGGTTTCATGAGTGACGAAAGCATTCTTGGTGGCAAGATTTCGAAGACGATTAACATCCACCAAGAGGCTTTTCATCTGACGCTTTAGCCAGTCGTGATGCCTATCTTGTTTTTGATGAAGGGCCACAAGAAGCTCTCGGTTATTGAGAACACGAGCGCGCTTCTTGGGTCTTGAAGCAGTTGCACTATCAGTGGCTTCAGTTGAAGCAGGGTGTGGCGCACGTGTAGTGCCAGCCAAAGGATACACCCTGGAGATGGCTTCAACACCTTCATCGTTCTGAGTGAAGCTCTGGTGTTCTGCATTCTGAAGACTCAAAGGTTGCTTGGCAGGCTCAGGATATATAGCTTCAGCAGAGGTATCCACATCTGGCAAGAAGATCCGATGGTTGCGGGCTGAGGGCTGATATGAGATCGCAGAGTGAAGCTTGATCAGTCTCATTACCCAAGGAGCATAGAACTTTAAACCAAACAGATCTGAGCCTGATGCAGCGAGTTGGCGTATGAAGAAATCCTGTGCGTTGAAGCATTTGCCATGAAGGATACAGAATATCAGAGTCTTCATTGCACCCTCGATCTTGGCATTTGGAGAGTGCCCTTTAATAGGCCAGAGAGTCCGCCGGATAATGTGATAGATGGTTCTGGGCAGGTACTCAAAGTCTTCAACAAAGAACTCTGTTGGATAAGGAGCATCGTGGGGCAATGGCTTCATCATGGAGAGCATCTGACTCATATTTGGTTCAGGCCTCTGGAATATGCTCTCAAGAGCTTCAGTGTGTAGTGGACAGCCTTCCTCGAAGAGTTCGCCAGGAGTGGGCAGGCCGGTGAGCTCAATGATATCGAATGCATTGGCTTCATGATGGACATTGCCGGTCATCCACTCCAGGGCCCAAGTCTTCGGATCTCTGTTGTATCCTTTGATGTGTAGGGTGGCATAGAATTGCAACAGAAGCTCTTCATTCCAGTGCTCTTCATCAGTTATAAACTGCAGCAGACCCACTTGCTTGAAGCAATCCAGCGCTTCCTCTAAGCAGGGCAGACCAGCAATGGCTTCAACATCAAGGCGCTTGTGCGGGAAGATGCGACCTTGGTTGTATAGGATGCATGAATAGTAGCTGCGCTGAGGATAGCTCCAGAACCTATCTGATGAAATCCTTTCCCTTGAATAGGGGTTCTTGGAGCTGTTGAAGAACGTATTGTCTGCCTTGAAGCTATTGATGTCAAAGGAGCCAGGTGCTGATGCAGGACCTGGGAACCTTGGCAGCCTTGGGACTGGCTTCTGGACATGAGGCCTGTGCTCAACATGGTAATCAAATTGAGGACCTGCAGAAGACTCAGGAACAGAAGTGTCTGGATCAGTAGCTTCGCTGTCTGCTGAAGCTTTTGGTGGGGAGGGCTCCACATTGGCTTCAGTGTTGGTTGTGGCAGCCTCAATATTTTCAGCCTCCGCTTGACTAGCTGGAGGGTCAGTCACAAGCACGTTCTCCTGGAGAACTGCTTCTTGGTGGAGCATAGGAGTAGGCTCTTGTGGTGCTTCTTCTGCGGCTGATGCAGCCGGAATGTCTTCAGCATAGACTTGAGGCCTTGGACCTTTGCGAAGCCTGCGGAATGCAGACGACGCCTGTGGGGTTGGAGTGGGCTGGGCCTCATTGTCTTCTTCCTCTTGAGGGCGATCCGCCCATGACGCATCTTGTGCAATTGGCGTCAGAGGACGACCAATGCTGATGAGTTCGCTTTGTTCATACTGAGGAAGGGCTGCATCATCTTGTACATTGTCCTGATGACCAATGTCTTCAGCAGCAATGGGGTCGGCTGCTGGTATGTCTTCAGCTTCAGGAGCCTCTGTGGAAGCAGGCTCATGAACTGTCAGTTGTCGTTCTGCGTTGGGGTGAACCATAGAGATAGGTTCAACTATCAAGGGCTCTGTGGGAGCAGCCCGAGATTTCTTGATCTTTCGCTTCTTCTTGCTGGGGGCAGTAGGAGAGGCTTCAGAGCTTTTCCTCTTCCTGGCTTCAGCCTCAGCAGTTCTTGTCTTCTTGAGCTCTGAAGCTGTTGACCGGCTCTTTGGCTTCGAGCCAGTCGTTGCAGTTGGGAAGACAATTGGAACTGCTTCTTGCCTAGGTGCCTCTGGTTCAGCCATAGCAGGCTTCTTCTTCTTCTTCGCGGCCATCTTGGGGTCGATGCCAGGACGCCCAAGTGCCTTGCGCTTCTCAGCCTCATTGTAGGCTTGTACACATCTTTCAGCCAGAGACTTCATCCGCTCACGTGAGCCCTGAGCTTCTGCACGCTTCTTCAGAAAATTTTCCTTGAGCTCATGCAACATGGTCTTGAAGCTCTTCACTTCTTGCACGCTGAGCTTGGCCATATTCTTCTTGAACTGAGCCTTTTCATGATCAATTTTCTGCTTCAGTTCAACAATGCGCTGGGCAATGGCAAGTTCTGAAGCAATTGCGCCTTGGAAGGCGACGCTGAGGCCAACAGGCAGCTGCAGATCTTCGAAGCTGATGTTTGGTGTGGCAAACCATTCGTCGATGAAGTTGTGGATGATGGCGACATCAAAGAGAGGCAAATTGTTGAAGATTTCAGCTTCTTCTTTGCTCTTGATGAGCTGCTCTAGAGCGTCATCTCCAAGATCTTCATCACTTGACAGATCAATGGCTTCGCTGCGCAGAATGGCAGCAGCTGTGAGCTCTTTGCCGGTGTGTGGCTGAGGCACCTTGGCCTTCTGGGGCTTGGAGACGCGGGATACGTCTTCAGACTGCACACTGTCTTCAGGAGGTGCAGTTGCCAATGGCTTCGCCCTTGAGATTTTTGATGAAGGGGCCGGCTTTGAAGCTTTTGGCTTCTTCGACTGCTTTGGCTTCGGTACAGCAGGAGCTTCAT
This sequence comes from Triticum aestivum, assembly GCF_018294505.1. NCBI lineage: Eukaryota > Viridiplantae > Streptophyta > Magnoliopsida > Poales > Poaceae > Triticum > Triticum aestivum. The sequence goes on from NC_057812.1 coordinate 40,951,111, forward strand.
CAGACTCAGAGTCAGCTGGAGGGTCATTCACGGCAGTCCCTTGGACTAAGATGCGGGTGATGAGGCCCTCAAGGTTGGCATACGGACCGATGATATTGGGTTCTGCGTCGCGTGTGCCATCTGCCCTTGGTGCTGAGGGACCAGGGTTGAAGTCTAACCCAAATTCTTCTTGTTCTGCTTCGCTGATTGTTGGGCAAACTGGAAGTTGCGCTTGAACAGATTGTCGTCACGACACCAGAGTAGTGACGACGGATGTGCATCATCAGGCTGTGGCCCACGAACCATGCATGGATAGAAGCTTTGGGCAATAGCTTCATCTCTGGTCCTGGGTACAAGGTTCTTGTATAAGATGTCTCCCCACGGTCTTTTGATGGCACTTTTCTCAGCATACTCTTGGGTTGTGAAGCGGTATTTGAACCATTGTTCAGCCCAATAGCGTCGTATCCATTGGATTCGGGACTTGCGCTGCCCATAATTCTCTTCAGGATCTGTTTTATACATTTCTGCCAGGTCTTCAGGCAGATCTTTGGAAGTTCCTTCACGTCGCTGTCTGCCCCCCTTCCTTGCTGCTGCTTCTGAAGCCATAAACTTTAACTTGAAAGGCTTCAAAACTTTCAAAGGCTTCAAAGGCTTTCTTTTGCTGGACCAACAGGAACTGGCTTCAGGAGAATTTATGTGATGCTGTAGGAATTCTGCAAATGAATGCAGACTATGAGAACCGAAGGATTCTCCCACGGACATGTACCTGTGACAGCATTAAGGTGCGAGGGAAGGGGAAGAGGTCATATGCATTCTCAGAAGGTTTTGAAGATTAATCAGTTTAGAAGACATTGACCTCATCGTGCGAAGACATTCACTCATAGATAAGAAGTTGGTTCCAGATTTGTACGAACCCACAGATCAGTACAAGTGAGGAATCTAACTACTTCATGAAGCACAAGTGAATATACTAGGCATGTTATGAGATGCAGATTGAGAGATCTAACTTGTGTGAAGAGAAACTTCTTATGGTAGAAAGTGACAGAACCATGAGATCAAAAGGGGCTGTAAAAAGAAGTTTTATTTACCACACTTGGAACTGCTAGACGGAGTGGGAGATGATGCCGAGCAGTTCAGTCCTCCGTGCCCTAACTTGGCGACGGAAGACACTTACGACGACGGCGGAGAGAACGATGTTCGCGGTCGGCGTGAGGACGGCGTCGGAGAGGTTGCGGCAGCGAAGCGCTTCGTCGCCGGCGTCGTCGAGAGCTAGCGGTGGCGCTAGGGTTCGTGCGAGGGTGGAAGAAGGAGATAATGACCGCGGTAAGTGTGAATTTATAGGCACAGGGGCGGCACTGTGCTATTACACAGGTGCCCCTGGCGATTCGCATCTGAGGAACGCGTGGCCAGTTTGCGGAAGTTTGGGGTTTGTTCCACGTCCCACGCACGCCTGGATTGTCGGGCGGTCGTTCCTGCTTCTCCGGATTTTATGTGGAGGAATGAGCATTGAAAACGGACTTTATGGTTGTCTCTATATCTTCTGCTGACTAGGACGCAGTGAAGACATTCGACAGTTTCAATAGAATGCATATGACTTGGAGAGATAGAATTTGAGATAGAAAGCATAGAGAGATTAGGGTCCGATCACATTCACTTAGTTCAAAAGATTCAACCAAGAAGACATAGCTATAAGTGAATGCTGTAGAGGACAGAACACTAGTATGTATATATCTATATAATCAACATAGTGAAGATAATCATGAAGACATGTTGAGTTCGAAGCCAAACCAAATGTGAAGATATTGCAAGGTAACGCCATGAGTGAAACACCTCAAAATAGAACGTTTGGTGGTGGCGTTACCCACCGTATAGGAAGTATTAGACCCAGACACGGCGCACAATTATCGTGGCGCTCCGAAGTCAAATTCCACATTAATGTATTCACACTTAGAATGTATGTCTTCATTGATTGAAGATATACTTTACTTTGTGCGTTGCACATCTAAGTCATCATATGCATAAGTGTTAGGATGTGTGCCTGATCACAGGACATTTGAGGATTCCAGGATATTTAGCTCACACCGTAACTTGCAAAATCTCTTCTCATCCAAGGGCTTGGTGAAGATATCTGCCAATTGCTCTTCAGTGTTGACGTGTATGATATCAATGTCTTCCTTCACAACATGATCTCTGAGAAAGTGATGACGAATTTCAATGTGCTTTGTCTTCGAGTGCTGAACTGGGTTGTTGGCAATCTTGATGGCGCTTTCGTTGTCGCAGTAAAGTGGCACTTGCTTCAGATGAATGCCATAGTCCTTGAGTGTTTGCTTCATCCACAGAAGCTGAGCGCAGCAAGATCCAGCAGCAATGTATTCAGATTCAGCAGTGGAGAGAGATACACAGTTCTGCTTCTTTGAAGACCAACATACAAGTGATCGTCCCAGAAAGTGACATGTGCCTGATGTAGACTTGCGATCAACTTTGTCACCAGCATAATCAGCATCCGAGAATCCAACCAAATCAAACTCTGAGCCCTTTGGATACCATAATCCTAGAGTTGGGGTGTGAGCCAAATATCGAAGAATTCGCTTCACAGCTAAGTGATGCGACTCCTTTGGTGCCGCTTGAAATCGAGCACACATGCAAACACTAAGCATAATATCTGGCCTAGATGCACATAAATAAAGCAAAGAACCAATCATGGAGCGGTATACCTTTTGATCGAACTCTTTACCATTGTCGTCAGGACCTAGATGATGTTTGGCTGGCATTGGTGTTGTGAAGCCTTTGCAGTCTTGCATACCGAACTTCTTCAGGCAATCTTTGAGATACTTCTCTTGAGATATGAAGATGCCATTGCGTTGTTGTCGTATTTGAAGACCAAGGAAGAACTTCAGCTCCCCCATCATGGACATCTGATATTGCTCTTGCATCATATATCCAAACTCTTCACTGTACTTCTGATTGGTGCAGCCGAAGATAATGTCATCCACATATATTTGGCACACAAACAGTTCACCATCATATGTCTTCGTGAAAAGAGTGGGATCCAGGGAACCAGGTATGAAGCCTTTGCTCTTCAGGAAGTATTTGAGTGTGTCATACCAGGCCCTAGGGGCTTGTTTGAGGCCATACAGTGCCTTGTTGAGCTTGTATACCATGTCAGGATGTTTTGGATTTTCAAAGCCAGGCGGTTGTGCAACATACACTTCTTCTTCAATCTTGCCATTGAGAAAGGCACTTTTCACATCCATTTGATATAGAAGTATGTTATGATGATTTGCATAGGCCAGCAGTATGCGTATGGCTTCAAGCCTAGCCACAGGAGCAAATGTTTCATCGAAGTCAATGCCTTCCACTTGAGTATATCCTTGAGCAACGAGACGAGCTTTGTTTCTGACAACTTGACCATGCTCATCTTGTTTGTTGCGGTATATCCATTTGGTGCCTATTATGTTGTGCTTCCGTGGATCAGGACGCTTAACCAGTTCCCATACATTATTCAGCTCAAACTGTTGAAGCTCTTCTTGCATAGCTTGAATCCATTCAGGTTCCATGAAGGCTTCTTCAACTTTCTTGGGTTCTGATATTGAGACGAATGCGAAGTGCCCACAGAAATTTGCTAGCTGAGTTGCCCTTGAACGAGTGAGTGGACCAGGTGCATTGATGCTGTCAATTATTCTGTCAATCTGCACTTCATTGGCAACACGAGGATGTACAGGGCGAAGACTTTGCTCTTGCTGATCTGTGTTGTTGTTGGGAGGAATGTCTTCAGGCTGAGCATTGTCTTCATGTTGATCAGGTGCTGAGATGATAAGTTCTTCTTCAGGATGAGCTTCAGAAGGTATAATCTCTCCAGTTCCCATTAGCTTGATTGATTCACTAGCTGGAATCTCATCTAGCACATTTGGCAGTTGCTCTCTTTGTGAACCATTTGTCTCATCGAACCGCACATCCACTGTTTCAACCACTTTGTAATGAAAGAGATTGAAGACTCTGTAGGAGTGCGAATCCTTTCCATATCCAAGCATAAAGCCCTCATGTGCTTTTGGTGCAAACTTTGAGGTGTGGTGTGGGTCCTTGATCCAGCACCTTGCGCCAAATACTCTGAAGTAACTGACATTTGGCTTCTTGCCAGTTAGGAGTTCATAAGATGTCTTGTTCAGAAGCTTGTGAAGATAAACACGATTGATTGTATGGCATGCAGTGTCAATGGCTTCAGTCCAGAATTTTCTTGGAGTCTTGTATTCATCTAGCATTGTTCTGGCCATCTCAATGAGTGTTCTGTTCTTGCGTTCGACGACGCCATTCTGCTGTGGCGTGTACGGAGCTGAGAATTCATGTGTGATGCCCAAGGTATCAAGATATGTATCAAGGCCAGTGTTCTTGAATTCAGTGCCATTGTCACTTCTGATGTGCTTTATCTTGGCGCCAAAATTGTTCATAGCACGATTGGCGAAGCGTCTGAAGACATCCTGCACTTCAGTCTTGTAAAGGATTATGTGCACCCAAGTATATCTAGAGTAATCATCAACAATGACGAAGCCATAGAGGCAAGCAGTAGTAGTAAAAGTTGAGTAGTGAGTGGGACCGAAAAGATCCATGTGGAGCAGTTCGAAGGGTTGAGTAGTAGTCATGATTGTCTTCGAAGGATGTTTTGCCCTTGTCATCTTCCCTGCTTCACAGGCACCGCATAAGTGATCTTTCTTGAACTTGACGCCCTCGATGCCTATGACATGCTTCTTCTTCGCAAGGGTGTGGAGGTTCCTCATGCCAGCATGCCCAAGCCTCCGATGCCAAAGCCAGCATTCTGAAGCTTTTGCAAGAAGACATACTGCAAGTTGTGGCCCTGCTGAGAAATCTACCACGTACAGATCATCTTTTCGATACCCTTCAAACACTAGAGACTTGTCAGATTCCATTAGTACTAGGCAACGATATTTTCCAAACATTACGATCATGTTCAAATCGCAAAGCATTGAGACAGACATTAAGTTGAAGCCAAGGGATTCAACAAGCATGACTTTATCCATGTGTTGATCCTTTGAGATTGCAACTCTACCTAGACCCAATACCTTACTTTTACCAGTGTCAGCAAATGTGATGTGGCTCTTGTCGGATGGACGTAAGGTTGAGTCCATAAGAAGGCTTCTTTTGCCAGTCATGTGATTTGTACACCCACTGTCAATAATCCATTCTGAAGACTTTGAAGACGCTGGTGTCGTACCCTACAGTGCAGTTAGGGGGATAGGCTTCACGAAGAGAATTGTGAAGCAAAAACATTTGACGAACCAGTGGGTTATGAAAACTTAGATCCAGATTAGGACTAATAGGGAGAGTAGCATGCGATTCAGGAACGAAGTACATAATGATGCCATTCGGGCATTTTATCTTGCGCCCTACAAGATTTTTAAGGTCCCCAGCAATAGCGTCAGAAGATTTTGGTTTTCTGCTGGAGACCTTTCCCTGCAAAAGAGAGTTAAGCTTCTTAACCACCCACATCTTCAAGGGTGGCTTAGAAGCAATAAGTCTAAGTGCAGCATCTGAGAATTTTGGCTTTGAAGCCTTAGCAAACAGTCTTGCAGGTGGACAATAATACTCATAGGAATAAGCAGAATAATTTTTGGTCATATGAACATGACGGTTCGATGAACCGCTCTCATATTCATATGCCTGAGTATGGTTTCCCTGCAAAACATTTGCGTTAGTGTGACTCAGGTGAGTCCTCTGTTTGTATGAAGCCTTTGGACCGTATGAAGCCTTTGGTCTGAGGTTTGTCTTCTTCAAGTGAGGTGTCATGAAGACATTCACAGGAAGATTTTCCAGACACTTTTTCGGAACCCAGATCTTCTTCATAGGCGGTCCATTCCTGCAGTTAGTACCAATGTACCTGGCAAACACTTCACCATTCTGATTCTTAAACAGTTTATAGTTTGCATCAAAGGATTCATCAATAATAATGGGGTTAGCACATGTGAAGCCAGATAAATTGGATGGATCTGCTGAAGGTTCCTTTGCAGCAACCCATGTGGTTTTGGGGTACTGCTCAGGTTTCCAGTAAGAGCCATCTGCATTTATTTTCCTTACGAACCCAACACCCTCTTTCCTAGGGTTTCGGTTCAGAATCTGCTTCTTGAGGACATCACATAATGTCTGATGTCCTTTAAGACTTTTGTACATCCCTGTTTCAAGCAATGTCTTCAACCTAGCATTCTCATCAGCAATAGCAGTGGTATCCTCAGCAGAGGGGTTAGTTACCACATCAACAGTTGAAGATATTGCAACAGCAGTAGCAGTGGAACATTCAGCAACAGAAGTAGCATTATCACGCTCAATGCATTTAAGACATGGTGGTTCAAATCCTTCCTGAGCGGAACTGATCTGTTCGGCGCGAAGTGATTCGTTTTCCTTTTGAAGATCTTCATGAGCCGCTCTCAATTTCTCAAGTTCTTGCTTCCTTTGAAGATAATCATAGGAAAGCTTTTCATGAGTTGTTGAGAGAGTATCAAGACGATCTTCAAGTTCCTGATACTTAACGTGAAGATTTTTTATGTCTTCAATTAAGGATTCAGATCGAGTCATTTCAGCACCCAACAGATCATCGCTTCTGTCTAACAGTTTTTGAATATGTTCCATAGCTTTCTGTTGTTCAGTTGCAATTTTAGCAAGTGTTTTGTAGCTGGGTTTTGAATCACAGTCAGAGTCATCGTCACTAGATGTTTGATAGCGAGTAGTGCGTGTGTTTACCTTGGCACCGCGTGCCATGAAGCAGTAGGTAGGAGTGGAGTCGTTCTTGTCATTTGCATCGGTGTCGGTGATGAAGTCATTGTCTTCAGTGTTGAAGATGGACTTGGCGACGTATGCTGTAGCCAGACTCGCAATGCCAGAATCAGACTCCTCCTCAGACTCCACCTCTGCCTCCTCAGAAGCGGACTCCTCCTCTGAATCCATTTCCTTGCCAACAAACGCACGTGCCTTGCCAGATGAGCTCTTCTTGTGTGATGAAGACTTTGAGGAAGACTTGGAAGAAGACTTTGAGTATTTCTTCTTCTTCTTGTCGTCAGAATCATATTCCTTGCTCTTCTTCTTCCTTCTGTTCTCATTGTCCCACTGTGGACACTCAGAGATGAAGTGTCCAGTTTTCTTGCACTTGTGACATGTTTTCTTCTTGTAGTCATGAGCAGAAGCTTCATCATTCCTTGAGCTTGATCGTGAAGATTTTCTGAAGCCTTTCTTCTTGGTGAATTTTTGGAACTTCTTCACTAGCATTGCAAGTTCCCTTCCAATGTCTTCAGGATCATCAGAACTGCTGTCAGATTCTTCTTCAGATGAGGAAACAGCTTTTGCCTTCAAGGCACGAGTTCGCCCATAGTTTGGACCGTAGATATCTCTTTTCTCAGAAAGCTGAAACTCATGTGTGTTGAGCCTCTCAAGTATGTCAGACGGATCGAGTGTCTTGAAATCAGGACGTTCTTGAATCATCAGGGCTAGGATGTCAAACGAACTATCAAGTGATCTCAGCAGCGTCTTGACGATTTCATGTTTGGTGATCTCAGTGGCGCCGAGGGCTTGAAGCTCATTTGTGATGTCAGTGAGCCGGTCAAATGTGTGCTGGACATTCTCATTGTCATTTCGCTTGAAGCGGTTGAAGAGATTGCGAAGGAACACTGATTCTTTGATCTCTCTGGGTTGAGATGCCTTCATTGACCTTGGAGAGCCAGTCCCAGACCAGCTTGGATGTCTTCAAGGCACTCACACGGCCATACTGTCCTTTGTCAGATGACCACAGATGATATTCTTGGCAGTAGAGTCCAGTTGAGTGAACTTCTTGACATCAGCAGCAGTGACACCTTCTCCAGCCTTGGGAACGCCGTTCTCGACGACATACCATAGGTCGACGTCAATGGCTTCAAGATGCATGCGCATCTTATTCTTCCAGTAGGGATATTCAGTTCCATCGAAGACGGGGCACGCAGCGGAGACTTTGATTATCCCTGCAGTCGACATAGCTAAAACTCCAGGTGGTTAAACCGAATCACACAGAACAAGGGAGCACCTTGCTCTGATACCAATTGAAAGTGCGTTATATCGACTAGAGGGGGGGTGAATAGGCGATTTTTATGAAAGTCTTCAAAACGTGGAAGTTATGAAGACAAACAGTAGAGATATGCCTATCACTATGCAGCGGAAGTTAGATTACACTAGGCAAGCCATGGTCAAGTATTCAATAGAGTGAAAGCACAATGACAAGTAGCTGCAGTGTAATAAGGATCAGGTAGGAAGAAGTTATGAAGCCAAACAAATCATACAGTTACGTTGTGAAGACAAAAGATATAGCAAGCATGCAATGGCTTCACAATGAGTAACAGTAAGTAAAAGGAAGTGAAGATGAAACCAGTGACTCGTTGAAGACAATGATGTGTTGGACCAGTTCCAGTTGCTGTGACAACTGTACGTCTGGTTGGAGCGGCTAGGTATTTAAACCTTAGGACACACAGTCCCGGACACCCAGTCCTGAACACGCAGCTCAGGACACCAAGTCCTCACCGTATTCTCCTTGAGCTAAGGTCACATAGTCCTCGCCCAATCACTCTGGTAAGTCTTCAAGGTAGACTCCCAAACCTTCACAGACTTCGTTCACTGGCAATCCACAATGTCTCTTGGATGCTCTGAACGCGACGCCTAACCGTCTGGAGGATGCACAGTCCTCAAGTGTAATAAGTCTTCAGATCACACAGACAAGAAGACTTAAGTGATGCCCAATGTTCTCTGGCTCTGGGTGGTTAGGGCTTTTCTCCTCGCTAGGAATTTTCTCTCAAAGGCTTCGAGGTGGGTTGCTCTCAAACGACAAAAGCCGTGCACTGAAATCTGAGCAGCCAACCGTTTATGGTTGTAGGGGGTGGGCTATTTATAGCCACTTGGCAACCCGACCTGATTTGTCCGAAATGACCCTGGGTCACTAAGGAACTGACACGTGTCTCAACGGTCAGATTTCAAACTCTCATGGCAACTTTACTTGGGCTACAAGCAAAGCTGACTTGTCCGGCTCTGGACAAGATTCGCTCTCATTGTCTTCACTCGAAGACATAGGTTTTTGGTTTAGGCATCACTTCAGTCATTCTGACTGGTTCTCCTGGACCCCACTTAACAGTACGGTGGTTCCTATGACTCAACACAAAAGAAAAAGAGCTGCGAAAGATCTAAGTCTTCGAGCTCCATAGGCTTCATAACATGTCTTCTTTTGTCATAGTCTTCAATGTGAATATCTTCATATACCACCTTTGGCTTCAATGTCTTCATACATTTTTAGGGGTCATCTCTGGTAGTAAAACCGAATCAATGAGGGACTTCTACCTGTGTTATCCTGCAATTCTCACAAACACATTAGTCCCTCAACTAGGTTTGTCGTCAATACTCCAAAACCAACTAGGGGTGGCACTAGATGCACTTACACTACTCCTCTCCACTATGGACCATAAACTTTTCCGGGGGGGTCCGACAGCCTTCCGATACTCCGATAAATCCCCGAACCTCTTCGAACCATTCCGGTGTCCATATACAACCTTCCAATATAATGAATCTTTACTCTCGACCAAATTTTCGAGACCTCGCCATGTCTGTGATCTCATCCGGGACACCGAACAACTTCGGTCACCAAAACAACATACACCATAATGCAAATCATCATCAAACGTGAAGCGTGTGGATCCAATGAGTTCAATAACTATGTAGACATGACCGAGACATATCTCCGGTCAATAACCCAATAGCGGAACCTGGATGCTCATATGGCTCTACATATTCTACGAAGATCTTTATCGGTCAACGCATAACAACATATGTTATTCCCTTTGTCATCGGTATGTTACTTGCCCGAGATTCGATCGTCGGTATCTCAATACCTAGTTCAATCTCGTTACCGGCAAGTCTCTTTACTCGTTTCATAGTACATCATCTCGCAACTAACTCTTTAGTTGCAATGCTTGCAAGGCTTATGTGATGTGCATTACCGAGAGGGCCCAGAGATACCTCTCCGACAATCGGAGTGACAAATCCTAATCTCGAAATACGCCAACCCAACATGTACCTTTGGAGACACCTGTAGAGCTCCTTTATAATCCCCCAGTTATGTTGTGACATTTGGTAGCACACAAAGTGTTCCTCCGGAAAACGGGAGTTGCATAATCTCATAGTCATAGGAACATGTATAAGTCATGAAGAAAGCAATAGCAACATACTAAACGATCGGGTGCTAAGCTAATGGAATGGGTCATGTCAATCACATCATTCTCCTAATGATGTGATCCCGTTAATCAAATGACAACACATGTCTATGGTTAGGAAACATAACCATCTTCGATTAACGAGCTAGTCAAGTAGAGGCATACTAGGGACACTCTATTTGTCTATGTATTCACACATGTACTAAGTTTTCGGTTAATACAATTCTAGCATGAATAATAAAAATTTATCATGATATAAGGAAATATAAATAACAACATTATTATTGCCTCTAGGGCATATTTCCTTCAGTCAGGTGGCTACTACAAGTCCAGCCATTATGGGACAAAGCTTAGCAAGACCTGCTTGCTAAAGTGGTCCAACCAGTGACATTGCACTGGCCATATCGTTCAAGGACTTGGTTCTTCGAGGTTGCGGGAACTTTGGACCCATAAAAAGGGAGTGTGTTTGGACGGATGAGAAACTTGCAATACCCATCCGGAAGCTTCAGAAAGCAATCAAAACAACGCAGGAAGGTACGTTCATTCCTGATAGAGAGAAGGACGAGCTGACAGAGGCCCTCGGGAATCCTGAACACCCGTGATGAACATGAGGCACATCAGGCTCCCTTCTGTGGGTATATGGGTTTCCTGACAATGGTGGTTATAGAAGCCGAGAGAGAAAGAAGAAAGAGGAAGCAACTGAAATGCAGAGGCTCGGTGCAAGATTTGCAAAACAAGAGGGACTCGAGAGCCAGCGAGCTACCGACCAACCATCATAGCGGCACGCAGATACTTGCTTCGATGCTGCCCCAAAAGCTACCCCACCATCTCAGAGGAGAAGTAGTGTGGCTTCCAAGGAGGTCGTTCAGCCTGATTTCACGACTCCTCGCTACCCCGTGGATAGTATCACGGAGGCTGAACATTGCGAGCTAATGATGAAATGCCAGAACTTGACCTTGAAGGTGGCGGTCGGCTCTGTTGTACCTCCTCAAGCTGAGGGAACTTTTCATTGCTATTGTGATGGTGGATGAAATAATGAAGGGATTTCAGGAGCTGGAGCTTGACTACCCTATAGGTGAAGGGGAGATTCATTTGGAAAATGCTTTAAGGAGTACCTATCTATGGAGAAAGGAGTACATCAAGCTTCCAAACTGGACGCCTCCTCCTCAGCCACCTCTGGCGTGTCAGGGCACTCGCCTCCTCCGCGTGTAAGCGGACTCTGCCGCATCAGCAACGGCGGAAGAGAGAGATGCCACCTCTCTGGCAGCTAGCAGTACAAGAGGCGAGAAGAAATACACATTTGGTCCAAGCCTGAAGCCTCTTCCAAAGTTACCAAATGATAGGACTGATGACGAAACCGATGAAATCATGGAAGCCGAAGTGCAGGACCATTTTGCACAAAAACGTCCACCTCTGAAGGAAACGACAAATCCGGTGAAAGTGAATCACACTCTGGATGCCCTTAAGCGACCACCACCCCCTCCGCCGGAATCCAACTATGACTGCGTTATTGCAAAGACATTTAAGGAAGTGCAGCAGTCGGGAAGTACTACCAGCAGTGTTGCAAGAGAAGCAAAACGAAGAAGTGGGAAAGCAATTCCCCAGCTTGGCGAACAGGAGTAGCAATCGTGCCCCCCGCTCAAGGTGTCTAGCGGTATCGTCGCTGATCATCCGAGGCTACTGCCCGGCACCAATATTGGTGATTACATGGGTGACGATGTACAGTTTGAAATGTTAGAGGTAGTAGAGATCTTCAGATATGAGGACAGGAAGCCTCTCGTAAAATCTGGTCATCCTCCTCTAACAACGACGATGCGAAGATTGCATGATTGGTACTTGGAAACCTGCAGGAAGAGTGAGGCCGATAGTTTGATGGTCAGAATTAAAATGAGCACGGCCTCTTTGGAGCCGACCTGATGCCTGTTGAATTTGTGGGTTATTTCAGTTATTCAATCAAGAGGCCCTCGACAAACAACTCATGACTTGCTACTGTCTGTAAGTATTACTTCTGTAACTAAGTGTCTAGCTGAACTATTTCAAACAGAAGAACAAGTAAATAAGAAACTCCAGATGAACTATTGGGCCCTGCTATAGGCTGATATGAATGTAGACTCACATATACAAGGAAAGCATCATGCACACATAAGTAAAGGATTGTGGAGTATGTATGTGTTCGTTTTCTTTTTTATTTGCATGGCAATTCTTTCATTTATTGAATGCATGGGTGCTTTTTATAGCAAACAAGAATGAATATGTTCATGCCTTGATTGATTTTTTGAACCCTATTATACATTGAGTATTTTTTTATTACCGTGTGGCCATATATTCAATATTTTAAAGTCGTGCAGATTAATAGATCAAACTCTGTTTAAACAGTAAAAATGGCTAACTTGGTTGTACTTTCATAAAAAAGGAAGATGAATGCAAGGCCTTAGAGCAATACCCTAAAAAAAGGTAAATGTGTTCATCCAATTGATTTCAAGCCTTCACAAAGAAAGACAAAAAGAACAACACATTACATTATTGTGTGCATTTATTGACTGGGGGTGAATCCATAAAGAGGGGTGAGTTCCGGCGCTGGTAGCATCGCCGCCACCATAATCAGGGTTCGCAAGGAGATGGTCTAGCTGTCGTCGCTGGCTATGAAACAGTTGTGGAAGGGTGATCCAGTGGACTAGGGTATGGTGATGGTGTGAGTGCCACAGCTCAAAGCCTCGCCCTGCGATCTTATCCAGAACTCGGCTTTCCTTACCATAGGTAGAAAGTACTACGAGTTCTATATTCCTCACTGTCGGTGACGAGATAGCTCCAGATTGGGAGAAAGGCGGGAGCTCCGAGGCGGTTTTCGTCGTTGGTCATCGAGCAGCCGGAGGCATGTGTCCGCGGGGGCACATGGCCAAACGGTGGAACCGGGAAAATCAGAGCTTTAGTAGCTTATCTATACAATTCAAACGATTTATGGATATGTGTTCTTGAAATATATTTTCATTTGTAGTGAAAACTGATTGCGGGTACGTGTAGGCACGTATCAACAGTCTATCTGATTGAAGTTATTATTGCATATGTTAAAATGAAGAATGAATGCAATCACACAAACGTAGGACGATCCGTAACTTATTTTAAGCAAATTCAACAACCGACGACATGCTTAGCGGATGATGACGGTGTCGAAGTGGTTCGTCGAACGCCAGCTCGAACCCAGCATGTTGTTGTGCCGTCAACTTTCCCAGCAACCCCTGGTCCTTCGGTACGTCCTCTTTGTTTGACGCCGGCTTTGCCGCCTCGTCAGAGACCAACTGCTTGATCTGTCGGCAGTGAGCAGCGACATGTGGGAGCTGTAGGGCAGTAGAGGGGCGCCTCGCAGAAGACGAGCACCGTCAGGAACCTCTCGATGGCCATGTATCTACTAGCTTTGGGCTGAAGCCCCAAGCACTCTATTATGTTGTTGACACCGCTCGTTGGGGAACTCGGACGCAGTTGTTTGGTGCTTTCGTGGCTCCTTTTTGCTTTTGCTTTGCTTCTACCGATTGAGAAGGACTCGTCCATACTGACGTTGGTGCAAGCGACAACCCGACAAATATACTCATATATTCCCTGACAAGACTTCCATTGGCATTCTGACCGCACCACATTACAGAAGGGCACATGGAACTGAAGAGGGAAGAAATATGCATCAAAACTCATGTAACGACGTCTCAATCAGTACAACAAGGAATTCAAACGTCTTGCTCATTATGTAAAGGAGGAAGTCTCTACCAATGCCAAGGAGCGTGTTAGAGTTGTGTCAAATATTGTGTACAAGGTAGGTTACAGTTGAACTTGTAGTTGTATTGTGTTTAGATAGGATATGGAGTCGTGTCCAAGTAGGACACGTGTATCCTAGGCCTCTCATATATAGCGGGGGTAGACACACAATGTAACATATGCCAACATAATAGCACATGCGCGCAAGGGGGAGCCGGCGGCGTGTGCCGACGCCCGGGTGACCGAGGTGCGGTAGTGTGACGGTGTCACGGGGAGGAGTGTTCGTAGTCAAGCCCCGGGAATGTAGGCATATCGGTGAACCTCGTTAACAAATCTCGGTGCCGTGCCTTGTATGATTGCTTGGTCCTCGGATGATCAACGGTATGCCTCGAATTTATTCTAACAAGTGGTATCATGAACAAGGTTACAAGAAGGCTGCGGATTGTTGATCTAAAGGAATAATCGAATTTGAGATGCAGCCGGGTACGGCATTGTTCTCAGCGAGATCGGGAAAAGCAAGATCAAAGACGCGTGTGCGTGTGGCAGTAGGCGAGACGTGCGGCGGTCGATCAGCGGATCGACTAGGCGGGCGTACACCGGTTGAATCGTGCAGCAGCAGGCCGAGTCGGGGGTAGCCGGTCGATCGGCGGTGCGCGTGAGCCAGGCTGCATGGCGTGTGCTGCTGCTAGCGGTGCGTGGAGCGGACTGGCTGGCCCAAGTGGAGTCGGCTGGTGCGTGCAGCTGTGTGGCTCAAGTGGAGGGAAAGGCCTGTTGTGCATGCGGCGCTGATGATGCTGCATACGAGATTTGTTTGGACCAAAAGTGGACCGAGTCTACGTATGACATGGCGAGAGGCAGCAGATCAATCAGAGGAAAAAAAAATAGTGAATTCCATTTTTTATCTTGTAGTTGTACATTTGTGACACATATTACCCTATTTAGCGGAACTTTTATCGAAATGTCAGATTTTGGAGACTTTTAACACGGTTTTACCCCAGTTTTACATTTTGTCTGTTTATGGTCGATAGGATCGGCATGTTGCGTCATTGATTTGTAAAAAGAATTGTAAGGATCGGAGGGCATCATTGGCGATCTTGTCCAAGCTTCTCTTGTCTATCTATTTCACTCCTTGTGGTCGTCCACATGTTTTTGGATACAGGGCGTCACCTCACACCTTACCTGGTGGACACGCATCAAAAAACAAGGGTCCAAAGATTTCAAAAGGGGTATTCTAGACGAATTTTCACTCGAAGGGGTAATTAGTGTCACAAATGTATAAATATGGGGTAAAAATGGAATTCACTCAAAAAAAAAACGTCACGTTGTGCATACATTGGAATTCGCATCAGGTTTTGGCAAAGCAAGTTGCACTAGCGTCAGGAGTTGAGCCAAGGGAGCAGATCACCTGAAGGCCAAAAAAATTGGTGGATTGCTACTAGTGCATGGAGGCGTGACCACGCTGGGTTTTGCTCGTGTATTTTGGCATCGTGGGGATAGCTCACGTATTTTTTCACACAGTCAGTCATACGAAGAACCATGGCGCCAACGAGTACTAGGTTTTGAGGTGGAGAAGTTTATGGAACTGACCTTGGGTTATGACGGACACGGCTAAAAGATTTGTTGGCACAACAGAGATGCTTGAAGGCGTTGCAGGAAGTCAATTCAGCTAAGATGAAATTATCATGTGATGGATGAAAATTTGCGGAAGACGATTTAGGAGCCTCGAGTGTGTCGTTGCAGTCAGACAAGTTCGACTGGGTTGGACTGGTCAGTCTGACGGGATCGACGCAAGTCGGTTGGAACAGAAGACGGTGATGGGATTGGCAACAAGCACGAAGGAGCGTGATGCTGATAGTGATCGACTTCTGGGGCGTGGAAACACGTGACGCGGGCCCGAGGGCTTGTGTGACTTCGACAAGACTATGGCGCGGGGTTGATTCAAGGTGATGTACACACGGAGTTTGAAGTCGACGGGGCGCGAGGGTGGACTGATCATCTACCATGGAGTCATGTTGAAGGTGGAACTGGATTGAGGGGCTACGGTATAAGGATCCAGGGAATCGAAGCCTATTCAGCAAGGGGAAAAAACGATTGACACGTAGTTTGGACTGGAGCCCAGTGGTCTGATGGAAGTGTGAAACTCGTCATCGGTCGGTGATGATCGGTGGTACTCTGTAGTGGGGGTTGAGTGGTGTGGGTTCGCGACCCTTGAGACTCGACCAGGACAGTGGAGACTCGACGCAGTAATAGCGGCGAGGCATGCGGTATGCACGGGACATGGAGACGAGCCAGGGCTCTGATGGTCATACATGTGGTGAGACAATTGCGAATTTGACTCGTGTGACTACAAGCAATGGTGAAATTCCTTCAAGTTTCAGACAGGCGGTCAAGAAAGGAGCGGTGATGTTGAGTTCAGGTAACTCTTATGTGTGACACCTAATATGTGAGTTGTTCATTTTCACGCAGGTCAGTGATCAGTGTGTGATGTGTTCAGCAAAGCTCTGGAAGTTGGGAGCATACACTAGAGTAAAGAGGAACTTAATTTTGCTCGAGTGTTGACAGTGGTCAAGAAAATAAGGGACTACAAGTTGCTGGTGGAGTCATATGGAGTCTTTGGAGTAGCAGCGGTGCTTATGAGATAAGCTCAAGTCTAATGTACATGGAAGTTTGACACCTGGACGAACTCAAGGTGGTGGAGAATATTCGTCAAGGTGGAGTTTGTTAGAGTTGTGTCAAATATTGTGTACAAGGTAGGTTACAGTTGGACTTGTAGTTGTATTGTGTTTAGATAGGATATGGAGTCGTGTCCAAGTAGGACACGTGTATCCTAGGCCTCTCATATATAGCGGGGGTAGACACACAATGTAACATATGCCAACATAATAGCACAGGCGCGCAAGGGTGAGCCGGCGGCGTGTGCCGGCACCCGGGTGGCCGAGGTGCGGTATTGTGACGGTGTCACGGGAAGGAACGCTCGTAGTCAAGCCCCGAGGATGTAGCCATATCGGTGAACCTCGTTAACAAATCTCGATGTCGTGCCTTGTGTGATTGCTTGATCCTCGTATGATCAACAGTATGCCTCGGATTTATTCTAACAGAGCGGGCTAGGTTCCGCAAGGGCCTTCTAAAGGTTTTCGAGTACAAAACCTCAAGGAACTCGTTAACAAGGCTATAAAGGCCATGCATGGTAATGTCGCGTTGGAGAAATCAAGCTAGAAAGCACAACCGCAACGGGAGTTTCTCCTGCTACTCTGAACTGATGTCTGATAAGCACCGGATATGGATCCCGAATAGTGCATTTAGCTGTGGCACTAATGTTCCAAGGCCAACCTTCAATGCACCTTACGTGCCTCCACCAACAATACAGCACAAGAACATCTAAGAGCAGCACATCGCTATGGCTCCCCGTCCAACGTTCGGTCCATGTTTCAACGGGGCGTAGTCTGACCACTCCTCCAAGCAAAGTTTCTCCTGATGTCTCCTATTCCTACATGCTTGCCATCCATTCGGTGTTTCTCTCGTCCATTTCTCTTCTCCAATTATGTGGTGTAACTTATCTGCTAACATTTCCAACAGTAGAACAAGTAAATACGAAACTGCAGATGAACTATTGAGCCCTGATATACACTCATGTGAACAGACACACATATATAAGGAAAGCATCATACACACACAACTAACGGTTGGTGGAGTATTTATTTGTTTCTTTTTTATTCGCTTGGCAATTCATTCATTTATCGAATGCATGTGTGCTTTTCTAGCAAACAGTAATGCATATGTTCATGCATTGATTGAATAGATTGAACCCTATCATACATTAACTACTTTTTTTATTATGTGTGGCCATACATACAACATTTTAAAGCCGTGCATATTGATAGAAGACTCCATTTAAATAGTATAAATGGCCACCTTGGTTGTAGTTTCATATAAAATAGGTTCATCCAAGTGATTTCAAGCCCTCACAAAGAAAGAAACAAAAGAAAAATCCATTACATTATCATGTGCATTATCCGGCGCAGTTAGCCTGGCCGCTACCATCATCAGGGTTTGTGCGGGGAAAGGCCGACGATTGTCGTCTGCCTGGCGAAACAGTTGTGGGAGGGTGATGTAGTGGACATCGATATAACTATAGGGTGGGTGGCATGGATCGAAGCCCCACCGCACAAGGGAATGTTGAGTGGGCAAAAACAAACAAGTATATTATAGAGTGTTTGCATACAAATTATTTTCGAATAAATAGAAATAAATACCTCTTATTAAATAACAGAAGTCTATTATTCAGATATTGAAACATAATTATCAATTAATTTCCGCCGGCCATATCAAGTGCATAAAAACCAAACTTCATAATTCATTTTACATGAAAATAGTGGTAAGATTTGGTACTAAAACTCTTTCATATACAAATTAGATAATGTAAGATAAGAAGTGATCATGTGTAAGGATTCAAGTATATTTTATATATGAAATTTTATGTGAGGAGATGACGAAAGAAAAAGTAGTTCGACGTACTTCCTCCATATGATGCCCATGAGGTATGGATTCCCAAATTACAAAAGTCTACAGCCATATTTTGTATTAAAAAATGCTAAAACAAGAATTAGGAATAAAATGCAAATGCAAATATAGCAACTTGATTTCCACTCACTAGCATGTAACGCGTCATGATAGATGACCAATGTTAAGAATAAGATAAGACTCCAATATTCTTTTGATGTTTATGTGTATCATTATTTTGCGAAATGTTTGGACAAGAAAGAATCAAAGAATATATGCATGAAGAATGATCAGCATCGTACGCATGTGTAGGAGCACATTGTACATATGGAGAAAAATGGTGTTGCCATATGGAGAGTAAAAAATAGAAACAAGAGATCAAGTCCATGTGCTATAAAGTAGAATAGCATGGAAGAAACATAATCGCTAATTTATGTACGAGTTATGAAAAAATGAGCGAGATAAAATCTGATATTCATATTTTATGAATAAGAAAAAATATTTACATGTACTTAGTAGTGCAAGCACATGGAGGCATATCATTTTACTAGCCGAGAGGAGTAACCACACTACACAAATGGTAAGGTGGAAGGATGTAGGAAAGAAAGGTTAAAAAACAAGCCATGTTATTTAGGTTGTTTTGGAAAGTTCTTCAAAAATTATTGATGGAAGAAAAGAGATAAAGTTGATGATTTGGTTCAAAGCACTTTACATATCGAGTCATACACCTTAGTGGAATTGATCTTATTTTCTCACACACCAAATTCCTAATAATCACCTCACACACTTAATGGAAATAAGCCTACAGTCCAATCACTTCTGCGCTAATAATTAAATATCTATTGGCACGTGTAAAATAATACAAATAAAAAAATGCTAACTACATCATATCATTGTTTATTTTTCCTACAAGCTTTTATATAATTTCAAATGTCTATCTAAAAGACACACCACCAATATCTCAGATTTAGTGATAAATAGGTCACCCCCGCAAAAAAAAGTGATAAATAGGACACATTTTGAAATTCTAGCGGCGCAAATGCTGGGATGACATTGCTAGTTAAGAAAATAATGCAATCACACACACGCACACAGATACGTTCCTAATAAATCAACCAGAGGATTCTTGGTGCATGACGACGGTGGTGTCGAAGCAGTGGAGGCCGTCGAGCGCGAGCTCGAACCCAGCATGCCGCTGCACCATCGACTTGCCGGACAACCCATGCTCCTTCTGTGCATCGGCCTTGTTTGCCGCGGGCTTCGTCGCCCGAACGGAGACCAGCTGCTTGATCGCACCGGTGGTGAGCACTGAGCACTGATGTGCCGTAGGGGTGCCTCGCAGAAGACGAGCGCTATCAGGAACCTCTCCATGGCCATGGATCGGCTAACTTCAGGCTCCAATATATAGGACTCTCTAGACTGCTGCTGCTGCCGCCGCCGTCGCCGCTCGTCGATGGAACTCGGATGCGGTTCTTTGCTAGTTCCTCGTTATGTTTGTGTGGGGTGACCGAGCTGAGCGTCGGGGTGGTGATTTTATACGATCGAACTCCGAGTACGCGCATCCGTTGCTGCCCGCTTGTTGACTGCTGACCCGACAGCGACGGGGCTCACAGAGAAACAGATAGGAAAAGTGTTAGGCGCCGTCTCGCGCGACGCCGCTCTTCTTTTACTTCTTGCCTCACTCAAGAAGAAACTCCACACATACTCACACACACATGTATTAAGAAAGAACACACAAACTTTGCCAAGAGGTTCTTTTGGTGATCATACCATGGCTACATTGTTTCTCCAGCCCTCATGAGCTTTTTTCATTGCTCAATGTGACATATATATACACAGGAGGGCACACAGCTAGCCATCATGGATCCGGCTTGCTTGCTCCCTTTCCGTGCTCCCATCCGTGCTCCTACCTCATCCAACGGCTGTCTTTTTTTTCTTTTTTCTTTCTAATCTAATCATCTCCCCCTGATTTTAAAGGGTGAGACCGGGCCTTATTTTGTTCCAATCAAATCAAGCCACGTATACGGGAGCAGGGATGGGCACACGGAAGGAGAGCAGGCAAGTCTCATCCAGCCATCATGTCCGGCCATCACGCACGCACTAACCGGCTAGCACATCCAGCCACTATTCCAACTAACTCCATGCATGATCACTAACTACATGCACGTAATTCCATCCACTCCTATCCATGCGCCACCAACACACGGCCAAGAGCCATCGGCTTGGACTCATTCCATGCAAACTACGACTCATCTATGCACTAACTAACTAACCGAGTCACCTGACGTGATTTACTCCAATATATACTCCTACTAAACCACGATCACGCTGTTGCTGGAGTTGTTGCAGCTCCTGTCATTCTCGTCCTCACGGCTGTGAACTAGTCCGCAGACCCGACCCGGCACATCGACGCTGGTCGCACCATCACGGACCCGACTTGGCGCACTGGCGCCAGTCGCACTGTGCTCCGTCACGACCCCGGCGACATACGCCGAGCTCCTTCTCCGTCGGTGACACACGCCTGGCGTCCTTCTGCGCCCTGCACGTCCGCGCGCACCCGACGCGCCGGCGAGCCCGATTCCACCAGTGCATCCTACATGTCTCGCGCGCACTCGACGCGTCCGACGAGTCCGACCGCACCAGACGCTCACCGCGCGCCGCCTCTGCGTCCGCCATGGTAGCCGCCAGCGACAAGCGCCGAAAGGATGTAGCCGAAGTCGAGCACGGACACGAGCACAAAGGTGACATACGCCTCCTCCCACCGTCAACTGCACGCTCGTACACGCGTCCGCGGTCCCGACACGCCCGACACATCCAGTGCGCACCCATAACACGCAGCGGTCACGCCCTGCTCGCCGACACGGCTTATTGCCCTACACCGCTACGGCCTCAACCGCAACGCAACACCTCTATGCCGCCATGCCGCTGTGTGTCTTTGAAGCCGCCACCACGCAGGTCCTCCGCCCTCCTCACCGTGCCGCCGCAGCCACCACTCCCTCCTCGCCGCGGCGCGCACCTCCATAAACCGACACACGGCCCGAAGCACCTCGCAGCCTCCGGCGAACTCCGCCATCGCCGGCACGCCTCTGACAAGGAGAACGACAGCCAAGATGAACCAGCTCATGATACCAATTGCTGGCGCCGCCTCGCGCGACTCCGCTCTTCTTCTACCTCTTGCCTCACTCAAGAAGAAACTCCACACACACCCACACACACATGCATCAAGGAAGAACACACAAGCTTTGCCAAGAGGCTCCCTTGATGATCACACCGTGGCTACATTGTTTCTCCAGCCCTCATGACCTTTTTTCATTGCTCAATGTGACATATATATACACAGGAGGGCACACAGCCAGCCATGACGTCCGGCCACCACGCACGCACTAACCGGCCAGCACATCCAACCACTATTCCAACTAACTCCATGCATGGTCACTAACTACATGCACGTAATCCCATCCACTCCTATCCATGCGCCACCAACACATGGCCAAGAGCCATCGGCTTGGACTCATTTCATGCAATCTACGACTCATCTATGCACTTACGGACTAACCGAGTCACTTGACGTGGTTTACTCCAATATACTCCTCCTAAACCACGATCTCGCTGTTGCCGGAGTTGTTGCAGCTCCTGTTATTCTCGTCGTCACGGCCGTGACCCAGTCCGCGGACCCGACCCGGCGCATCGACGTCGGCCGCACCGCCACGGACCCGATCTGGCGCACTGACACTAGTCGCACCGTGCTTCGTCACGACCCCGGCGACATACGCCGAGCTCCTTCTCCGCCGGCGACACACGCCTGGCGTCCCTCTGCGCCCTGCACGTCCCGCGCGCACCCGACGAGCCCAACCGCACCAGTGCATCATGCATGTCTCGCGCGCACCCGACGCGCCCGACGAGCCCGACCGCACCAGACGCTCACCGCGCGCCGCCTCTGCGTCCACCATGGTAGCCGCCAGCGACAAGCGCCGAAAGGATGTAGCCGAAGTCGAGCACGGACACGAGCACAACGGTGACATACGCCTCCTCCCACCGTCAACTGCACGCTCATACACGCGTCCGCGGTCCCGACACGCCCGACGCGTTCAGTGCGCACCCATAACACGCACCGGTCACGCCCGACTCGCCGCCACGGCTTATTGCCCTACATCGCTGTGGCCTCAACCGCAACGCAACACTTCTATGCCGCCATACCGATGTGTGTCTGTGAAGCCGCCACCATGCAGGTCCTCCGTGACCTCCTCACTGTGCCGTCGCGGCCACCACGGCCTCCACGCCGCGCCGCGCACCTCCATAAACCGACACATGGCCCGGAGCATCACGCAGCCTCCGGCGAACTCCGCCATCGCCGGCACGCCTCCGACAAGGAGAACGACGCCCAAGATGAACTAGCTCATGATACCAATTGTTGGCGCCGCCTCGCGCGACTCCGCTCTTCTTTTACCTCTTGCCTCACTCAGGAAGAAACTCCACACACACCTACACACAGATGCACCAAGGAAGAACACACAAGCTTTGCCAAGAGGCTCCTTTGGTGATCACACCGTGGCTACATTGTTTCTCCAGCCCTCATGATCTCTTTTCATTGCTCAATGTGACATATATATACACAAGAGGGCACACAGCCAGCCATCACGTCCGGCCATCACGCACGCACTAACCGGCCAACACATCCAGCCACTATTCCAATTAACTCCATGCATGATCACTAACTACATGCACGTAATGCCGTCCACTCCTATCCATGCGCCACCAACACACGGCCAAGAGCCCCCGGCTTGGACTCATTCCATGCAAACTACGACTCATCTATGCACTAACTAACTAACCGAATCACCTGACGTGGTTTACTCCAATAAAAAGTACGCGGCAGCTCACAGAGAAAGCGTTGTTGACTCACTCGGGCGGCATCTCTTGTGTTTTTTGACTCGACAGAATGTACATGCTTATCTGCACGACGGAGACGGCGGAACTTTGTGAGCGCTTCGCTTAGGCATGTGACCTTTCTATTCTTTGCTACCTTTTGCTTTTGTTTTTGGGATTGCTAAGTCTCAACTGAGACTTTGTTATGTCTCAATCGATACAATATTTCTTTGATCTTGCATAGAGGTTATACAATTAATTTTTTCTGTTTTTCATTTTTCTTTTTATACACTATGTCATTTTTTTGCGAGAATATACACTCTGTCACTTGATTGAGACTTGGTTAAGCTCCAATCGACTGAGACCTAGCCACACACTTTGTTTTTTTCTTCCCTTCTGCCAATTCAAAAAGAAGTCGAGGCCACCGTCACATGTCTCTTCCCTTGCTACAAGGAACAACTCACACATATATAACTACATTTGTTAATGATATTATTCCTGAAAAACATTTTATGTTGAAATAGTGATATCTAGTCATGTTCTGTTTAAAAAGGAGAACCCGAATCTCATACAGTAAATCTCGACCTATATTAAATATTAATTCCAATTTCACTCCTATATATTTTAGTTGTGACATAACATATCCGATTTAACAAGTGTATCTTCCTTTGGGTCAATTTTAAAAATTGCTATCCCTTTTAATTTGTTTTGGACCTGGATACCTGTTGTCCGATCGCCAGGGAGCTCCTCCCATCAAATGATTCGATCTCCAGGAGTAGCAGCTCCCAGCGACTGTTTTCTCATGGTTCGCCAGGGAGCAGGTTGCTGAGTTTATTTTTCTTTAATCTGCCATGCAAACATTAAAACTGCCATCCTCTAGATAAAAAATGCCATTAACAAAAAAATGCATGAAATTATAAATTTATAAAAATGCCATGCCCAGAACAAAAATGCAAAGTGATGCGCTACTTTACAAAATTATCATCTCTCTAGATAAAAGTTTGTTGTTTGGATAAGCACCAAAATAAAACTGCAATGCCATTAAAAATAAAAATGTCACCCTCTCAACATTAAAAATGTCATCCTTTTTATAATAAAATTTCATCCTCTCCATAATAAAAATGCCATCACATTATTTATAAAAATGCCATGTGCTTAGTAATAAAACTGCCATGGCATTAAAAATAAAAATGTAATCGTCCCGATGATGAAAATTCCATTCTCTGAATAATAAAAACTGTTATCCTATTAAAAATGCCATGTAAATAGTAATAAAAATGTCATGCAATAAATAATAAACTGCCGTCCTCTTAAAAACAAAAATTGCATACAATCCTCCCTATAAACAAGTTGGGAACCCTAGCGTGGTTCCATCATTGCGTCGCAATTCTTCCAGATGATCGAGGGACCGTTAATGGGTTTGCTGGATAATATCTCTCAATCCATGGCAAGCGATCTAGTTTTGTAATTTTGGTGGCTACAGAGGCTTCTGGTGGCAGAACTCCTGATCTATTCTGCTCTCCGAAGTTTTTAGTATATATGGATATATATAGGAGAAAGAAGTACGTCGGTGGATATCCGGGCTGTCCACGAGGCAGGGGGCGCGCTCACTCCCCACCCTCGTGGGCAGCCCGGGACTCTTCTGGTCCATCTCCGATACTCCGTGGGCTTCTTCTAGTCCAAAAATAAGTTCCGTGAAGTTTCAGATCAATTGGACTCCGTTTGATTTTCCTTTTCTGCGATACTCTAAAACAAGGAAAAAAAACAAAAACTGGCACTGGGCTCTAGGTTAATAGGTTAGTCCCAAAAATCATATAAAATAGCATATAAATGCATATAAAACATCCAAGGTTGCATGATCTCTAGATAGCTAGTCGTTTGTGTAAATAATACTTACTTACAAGCTATCCAAAAAAATTGTAGACTCGTTGTCGATGCCTTCTATTCATATTATGTATGACAAAAAATATATCATGTAGAATGCACACCATTCAAGAATTTCCTCAAGACCAAGGTGGTTACCAAGACATTTTGTTGCCATAAATATCCATTATTTATCTTTTAGGAAAAAACTAATTTCTGTGGTGAACCTAGGTACTAGGATGGACGTCGTGGTTTGACATTATCACTTGTGGAGAACTCGAGAAAAGTGAGCATGGTGACATTTCATTTTTCATTCATCGGTCCGACCTTCCATAGCAAATAAAGTGAAAGAGATGATGCGTCGGAAAACATAAGCTTGGAAGGTTAGTTCCGTTTGAGTTAGCTCAGAGGTGTGATAATTCGGTGGGATCAACTTCTTCTAAAAGATGCAAATTAGTAGATTATGTCTCTCACAAGAAGATATTTTCTTAGTAGATCCAACATTTTCCAAAAAGTAGTACGAAATAAGATTTGCTAACTCATACAGCTGCAAAACCGAAAACATAGGCTCGTTTCCTCGACAAAGATAACTATCCTTGTTGATAAAAAAGATCGCCATGTGTTTATGGTTATGCTTGATGAGAAAATTCCAATGCTTCCTACGAAAAACAGAAGAAACCGAACATCTCCTCCCACTGAAAGCGTATCGCCGGAAATCCTGAAATAAATCCAAGAATAATGCGAGCACCAGGATTTGAACCCTAGTGAGTTGGGGATACCACTGTGCACCTAACCAACTCAACCACAGGTTGATTCGCCTCTCTGGCTGTCTCTGTCTCTCTCTATCACTTTAAAAACAGAGGAAACCCCGCTAATATGACCCAATGATCATGTTAACGGATGGATAGAGTATCGGGTACCAAGGGCGTGTGAACCATGAACTAAGGACTCACAGACTATTCAAGATGACTAAAAATGTCAGGCACGCTTCCATGCGCTGTTGGTGTTGTTCGGATCTCATATATTTTTTGTTATTTGGTTTTGACACAGAGAAGAGGTGGTGGACTATATGTATTTTAAAATGTTGAGGTTGGGTGGGCCTTTTTGGAAGGAATGATCTCGTGTTATGTCCCAATCAACCCACATGTATGTCAGAACGTTTGCGCTGGTTGTTGCATGTATTATACTGATGCTATAGTGTCGCATGTTGTCTCTTCTTTTTTGCCACGTGGTAAGAGGTTGCGCGCGGATTGGTGTGCTTTTATAGCTAGGCTGGTTGATGCCGATTAATTTAAGAAATCATTTACCTGGCCGAAATCACAAGCCAAATCCAAAACCGGTCACCTCAGTAAAATTAGAGAGATCATTAATAAATTGCTGACACAATCGAAATTGTGAACCAAATTCAAAACTGAACACCTTAGTTGAATGAGAGAGCTTTAAAATTAGAAAGCATAGCGAATTTAAAATTGAGAAATTGTTCACCCAGGGAAAATTATTAACCAAATGCAAAATTTGACACCTCAATCAATTGAGAGAGCTCCTTAAGAAACTATTGACCTAGTCAAAATCATGAACCAACTCCAAAATTAAACACCTCAATTGAATGATAGCTACAAAATTAGGTAGCATCGTAAATTTGAAGATTCTAGGCAAGGATGAACGTGTGAATCATGGCATCCTAATCAATGTGTCCAAACTTCATGTTCCCTTATGGTGGGCATCGAGAAATAAGAGATCCAGTCACTCCCGGGCTCTCTCAGGGTTTAGCAACTCTCGACCGTCGGATCGTTTCGCTTGATGCGTTTGGGACCGTCGGATCGAGCCCTCAGTCGCCCCCAGCCGCCGGATTGAACTGAAAACACTATTGCAATGAATAGTTTGCTTCCCAGCTAAAATATCTTATGCCACCGCCGTTATTACAGGGCCCCGTCGAGGGTGTTTTCGTCTTTTCACATGTTGGCCCATGACGCGTTGATCCCTGGTTGGCCCGTCAATGGATGAGACGAGGGAGGGCGTCTGCCTCGCCTCTTCATCCTCCCAGTCGCCCCAACCATCCGCGCACTCGCCGCTGCCGCCACCCTTCATCCCCCGTGCTCCGCCTCGTCCCCTCCCCTCCCGTCGCCCAAATCACATGCCCGCTGGTCGGGCCGCGGTGGCCGGATTCTAAGACGGCCGAGCGGCGACCGTTCCCGTGAGGCCCGGCGGCGAGCAGCGCACGCCGAGGGGTGGAAGGGCGCTCTGGATCCGGGCGCGATGGCGGCCATGGCCGAGCTCGAGCCTAGGCGTGTGAGTGCGTTGGTGAGCGCGGCGGTGGTCGGGGCCGAGCTCTGAGCACGGCGGCGGCCATGGCCCCGTCCTCCAGCATCACAGCCTCGCTAGCCCCAGCCCTCTCCCCGACCTCTCCCTCCACCAGACCTCTCCGCCCCGCCCACTTCGCCGCCACCAACGCCCCGCAGACCTCGCCGCCGCCGACGCCCCTCAGACCTCGCTAGCGTGGACCTCTCTCCTCGTCTCCCTCGCACCATGCCGCCCACAGCCTCCCCCTCTTGTCATCAGAAGGGAAGGGAAGGGAAGAGAAGAGGGAGAGTGAGCAGGGCAGGCGGCGGCCAAGGTGCTCATAGATTCGCCGGCGATGTCGTCCGACCTTGGCCTCCGAGTGCTTGTGCTCTGCCTGCTCCGGGCCCATGCAATGGCCTGCTCGGGATGCCACCCCCCTGCTCCAACCCTAATCCCCTCCCCTCCCCTCACGATGTTGCTGCTTTTGGTCACGCTGGTGCACGCACGCGTCCCTGCTCCTCTGGTGGACAAGGTCGGTTCCGATCTGGATGAGCAGCAACTGCTGCAGGTGGACGAGGCACGATCCCTCATGGCTCGTCCCTCCTCCTACTCCCCCTGAACGTGGTGAGCTCCACCCCCTGTTCGTACCCCTGCACATCTATCTTATCTAGCCAATTTGATTGCAATTTATCAGAAAGTGCCAAGCAGCAGGGCTCGAACATCCGCTAAACATCTATTTGGCATTTCTGCTTCTCTTATTGTTATACCTGAATGCTTATTGCCTTCCAGCTCTATGTTTCATGTGCCAATGGCCACTGGTGTTAATTGTTTGGTCAGTGTGCACTTTAATTTTCATAAATCACGAAAACAATATATGTTTACCTTTTTTGGATTTTGTATCCTATCAGCATAAGGGATAATATTTGTCATCTGCTCTCATATTCTGATATACTTCCTATGTTAGTTTGCACTTCCTCCAGTCAAAGTGTTTAATGTATGCTTGGCTGCATGTTACTTGTTTTGAACATAGATGAATGGCTGCAAGGCATAGTAGCAGTAGGTCGGTTCAGTCCTAGCCTTGGATCTAGCACGATTCATCCAAAGTAGTTTTTTGTTGTCTTCCTGGTTCTATTTCTCTGTCAAGAAAGGGACAAACTTTTGTTTCTTTCTATCCAGGAGGAGCTTGGATCTAGCTACATCCTTGGAAGGATATATTTCTGTCCTATGTTCTTTGGTTGGTATTTCTTTTTTCCTATCCTAGAGTGTAAAACACGAGTCTCGAATCTGTGCTATGATGGTTAGTGTGGCTCTTGCCAATTGTTTTTTGGATAAACTAAGTGGATCTGGTCCAAGATTAAGGGTAAAATAATTTTAGAGATCTCAGGTTTGGTGTAATTGCAGACTCCACTATTTAGTCTTAGGTTAATGTTGGTGGGTGGTACCAAATTAGGTACACACTTGTGGCATGTTATATGGTCTAGGTAGGTTCTAAGGAAGGGGATTGTTGGACAGATGGTTTTGCAAGCTTGCTCATACAATTAGGTTTACTTCATGTGTCTTGTTGTATGCTGGTGCCCCATTATGGCTTCAGGATGAATCTTCTTTCCATATTGGCCTACATTATACGCTGGCGCGGTGGCGCCCCATTATGGCTTCAAGATGTGGATGCTTTCTTAGGATCAAATTTACTTCCAACTTTGTCTTGGCCTTTTCCTGAATCTTGTTCAATTGTTCATTGCAACGTGGGATATACCGTGTCTCTCTTCCAATGCAACCTGCAAATTTTTTTAGGAAAATTATTCTAATACTCTTTTTTCCATTTCTAATACTCTTTTTAGGCCCACATATGCTGGTTTCTAATACTCTTTTTTCCTTCTTTTCGTGTTCAAGGAAAAAAATCGAGTGCTGGAGTGAATCATCTAATTCAGGGACGAAACACAAATCAGATTGTGCTTATGTCGCTACCTCCTACGTCTACAACAGTACAATTTCAGGTCTGTATATATGGACCAACCTGTTATTTGTACCATGTCACTGATTCATATTGGTTGTTAGACTTTAGTTACTTGTCAAATGTTCATTGTATTAAGAAGTATGATGTAGCGTCTGTATCCAATGCAACTTGGCTATAGTTTATCCAAAGTAGATGTCTATTACTCTGGTTGATTTGAGACGGTGATATGGTTTTGGGGGTCCATGTGCACCTGAGCTTAGCTACTTTCTCTATTTTTCTTGTTCTGGGAACTCCGTGTACGCTGTATAAAATTAGTCTACAACATAATCAAATTAACCATCTCATAGCTGCACAATTTTCTTACCGGTCTTGGTAATAGGGGCCCACGAGGTACTTCTGTAAAGTACATACAAAGATGTACTATATATGTGCAAAGTATCAATTCAGTACACCGAATCCTATGACTTGTACCTCTAATTGAGGAGGGGGGAATGTCAAAGCAGTTAAAATAATCCTAAACAATCTGGAAACATATAGCTTTGAATGGACATATATTATTTTGCTGAAGAGTTCAGTCCATGCATGTTTTGCCATCTAATTTTGTGTTTTGGGTTGTATGTCATTGATACTTTTAAGTCCTATGATGATTATAAAAACACCTCGCCCTGCTATTTTGTTATATTAGATGCTCTCCTGCTTTGGCTAAATCAGATAGAGGCTTTAAGCATATTCAATTTAGATAATGACAGTCTTAATTTGGATAAATGAAATAACAAGAGTCCAGACTAATGTGGAACAATTGGTCAAAATAGAAAAGTTTGGTTCCTATCGGTTTAGTTAGTGGCCTATATGAATCATATTTGGACCACAATATTTTTGTACGGTTATTGATTTTCTAGCGTATATTCTAAACTTAATTTTGTTAGCTCCTATCTGGTGTTCTTTCTTATAATATCTTTTTATACGTCGCAAGCTTACTCTGTCACGAGAGTTTCTCTGTGTTTATGAAGAAAAGATTTGCGTTCAGAGCACCTTCGGTATAAGAATTTGTTTTATAATTCTTGTTGGTCAGTCACAAAGCATTAATTTTGGTTTGCTTTATAATTTTTTCAGGAGTAATGGGAAATTATGAGCTCCTACTTGTTTTTATGCCAGCTCTATGTCGTAGTTAGCTGCGACCTTCTTCCCCGCGTGTTCGTGATAATCAGTTAACTTCCAGAGGGAATTGTGATTGTGATTAGTATCTTTAAGATCGACGGGGAACTCTTGACCAACATTTTGTGAGCAGACTAAGAAGTGACCTAATATTGGTATGCAGATCACAGTCATGCCAATTTCAGTATTGTCTAAATTGATCACGGTGAAACTACATCTGCTATTCTAGATTCAAGTTGAGTCTTGACCTCTACAGATAGGTTTCTAGCACTCTGAATGTATCCTATTGGCACATAATTACATCAATTTTCCTTGCAAATCAACTTAGAAATCCATTGCCCCCTGTACAAAATCAACTTTGAATGGATCATGGCCACGCATAACTTTAGTTTTGGCTGGGTTTTGGAACTGACAAACATCCGTTGTATATGTGTATTCAGGTTAAGAAAAGATATGGTATTCAAACTATTCTGATTTCTCTATTAAATCGAAGATGACAATGACATCGACGAAGGTCTGTATGCTCCTGTTGTCAAGTCTGCTTGATTTTCTTCTTCTAATTTTAGCTAGCTCTGCCTGGTGAAAGCATTCTTCCATGCTAAGTAGCCAGTCATTTTGCATTTAGTTTTGTCGTAATATTAATTCAGGTTCTACAGTCTGCTAGGTCATATTTTTTATTTACTTAAGTTCCCATCTAATTAACTGAATTAGTCACGTATGGGAGAGCAGTCTGAAAGTTATAATAGGGTATGCAATAATAGTGTGATTTATGTTGCTGGAAGTACTGCCAATGCTTTTGTCATTTTTCAGGTTTGCTCTCGGTTCTGTTGGCAAGGGATCTTTGGTCATGCATCCATTGTAGAATGGCAATAGTTGAGCATCAAGGGACAACCGAAATTACTATGATGATATTTCAGGTAGTAATTACTCGAACATAAACTTTTCCCGTTCTTCTTTTTTCTCCTTTATTTTGGTATGATGATGTGTTGATGCCCCCTGTCATGTAATTATTCCAAGATAGCCTGACTGTAATATTTCTGGGAGAAATATTATTACGAATAGAGAAAGCTTTATTTCAGGCATCTTAATATTTCATATCGTCCTAATATTACAGTCAGGCTATCTTGGATGAAAGACATAGTTTGTGTGAATCATGACCTTCTATGCAATATTTCTTTCTGTGTAATCATTCATGTGTGTATATGTGGGTATGTTTGTTGGTATCTACTCACTATATTATATACCGTGTTATTCAGACATCTCGGGCCCTGCGGGGAGATCAGAGGCTGGCAGTGCATGCAACAGGGCATGTTAATCAGGCAAATTATCATTCAAAGACTGGGTCTATGATGCTTGGGGTGAAGGTCCTATTTCTCTCATTCCTCCCTTCCAACCCTCAACATTCTGGATCATGGATGTAAGCTGTGCACAGTCACATTTTTTTGGTAAATGCATATGAGCAATGAACTTGGGAGCATTTTTATTCTGGTGTTAGTTTGCTTGATCTAAATATATGATGTATTGATCTGTACGCTGATGAACAATTTGGCTGATGCATATTGTTCCTTAGCTATCCGTCTGACCACTACAGTCATGTGGCTTGATTGGCTTTGTGACTTGATTACATATTGTGGTTCGACCAGATTGGCTTGTGAGATGTGATATTATGCAGGGTAGTCCTATTTTTATTTCAAAAGCTCAATATTTTTTTACAATGGATAGCACAACTTAGGCACGCTTCACTTCTTTGCCAACCTGTTCCCAGAATCTTTATTTTAGTTCCTTCCTGCATCGGATCTTTTTTATCTTTAGGCTGAATGATAGAGTGGAGATGTTAAACTCCTTCATGCTTAGAACATGGTGATAAGGAGAACATCTTTTTTTAGTTATGATTCATTTGAGATGTTTAAACAATGATTGCTACTTTCAAATAGATTTGATATGTTTCTCTGAAGTTTCATTCATTTCATGTGTGTTCAGGTATATATACTAGAAGTTATTGTGGCTCACTTACATTTATATCACGTCGACACAGCGGATCAACTGGTTAGAATTCTGTATATTTTTCTTCACCTCGTGAGAGGCACATCTTTCAACCAAGAATGTCATCAGCGATTATCCTGAGGACATGGTCAGAATACAATCTCAACACTTGCATTTTCATCTCCTTCTACCTTTTTTGTGTTTTGAGGTGTTAGAAATTGTGGGAAACAGTTCTGGATTGTGTGTGTATGGTAGTTTGCAAGTGAATTTGTGACTATTTTGGATATTGTCCCCAACTGAGGTTAATTTGAAATTGTGGATGCACACATGGTTTGTGTTCTTTATCATGGGGTATCTGTTCTTTTGCACATAGGTAGAAAGTGCTTGGTGGATTTTTTCTTTTAGTTCAATTGGCATGGCCTACTGATGTGTGTGCTGGTCCTGCATGTCCTGTGTCATGCCAGTGGCGTCAGTTTGTGAGGATTGTTTGATAGAACATGCTCGTCATAGTGTGTTGTCAGGAAGGTGTGGATGCAATAAGACATGTGCCCTTTAGTTTAGTCTCGTTTTTTCTGGTACATTTGAATTAGTCTATTAGTCCGTGTCCATGTATTCTTTTGTTTTTGGTTGGCACTTTCAGGTTTGTTTGCCGAGAGACAGAGAGTTGTTTGTCCATTCACACATGATAAACAGAGGGTTTCATTTTTTTTGTATTGGATTCATGCTTGTGAAAGAGTGTGGAAAGGATAGGATGTTTATTGGGTTCTTTTGTTGGATTTGGTCTCCCGATGGTGCCATTGTTGGTCTGGTTTGGTTAATCCTTGCTTATTCATTTATCTTAGGGATTGGATCGCTCACATGGTTTGTTAGGAAGTAAATGGAGGTTGTACACCTATTGTGGTTGCAGTTCTGTTAATCAAAGTGTTGTTTAGCGGGGTTTTTATCTGGTGCTAACTTTTTGGTAGGATTTCACTTCTGCCCTGAAAAAGCAACCTGCAAATGCCCAACTAATAATAGTTCCAATGTGCATTTTCTTTCTCAGACCATGAAACCTCTTACAACAGCGACAATGTGAGAGATAATCGTAAAAATAAACAGAAATACCGGGTGAATCATGTATGTTCATACTATGGCAGTTATCTTCAGTCAGTGAGCGAGAATGGGCCTGAGCTGCAATCCTCGCTTTTCTCTATTCCTTTTATGAAATTTCATTCATGGTGAAAATGTTCTCTCTTAATACTGTTGTTGCATCACCGTCTGAGATAAGTTACTCCAGTTGTACATAGGTATCCATCCTTTTCCTGCTCAAGTATCAAGTGGATGATATGTTGCTCTCACCTACATCATCTTTTCTTGCAGGCACCTTCTTATTTCAGCTGCAATATTTATTTGGATCTCTCGGTTGTGAAGTGCCATATTTTCTATTTATACTCTGCAGGCACAATGTTACAGATTTATTTTCAATCTCAATATGCCATCTATCCGAATTTTGTAGTGCCTAATATCATGAGCTAATGCTAATATTATTTATAGAGCGTTCATATTATCATGATGACACCTGTCAAGTATTGTCCACTACTAATTGCGCTGGCTTCGCCTCAGAACGTGGAAAGAGGAAGTAGAGTTATCAGTAGTGATCAGCTATAACGTACCGTAGATATCGATGTTTCTAGAGCATCGTTTCCAATTGTCTGTTATCTCATTGTGTTTATGAGCAGATACAACATCTCATGTAACACTTATTCTTACAGTTCCTGATATGAACTACTTGGCATTATTTTATATAATTTATGTCTTTATGTTTTGTACCACTCGATACAAATTAGTTGTCCTTGGCAAACATTTGGCTTGCTTTTGGTACAAATTTTTTCTTTATTATCTATAGTGAAATTGCGGTTATTCTTGGTAACAACTACACTTTGCTTTTGGTATATATTTAATCTGTATGCCCTATATTCAATTCAGTCATCATGGGCAGCAACTATACCTTGCTCTTAATATATCTTTGTAGTTTTTGTGATATATACTGAACACATTTATTGTGAGGTTATTTTAATTCCTTTGAATGTTCCGAACGCATTGTTATATTGAGGTTTTAGTCGCTGGGTCACCGTGGTGAGCCAAACAACAGCATTGCCTCCTTGACCAAAACATTTGGACCGGCACCCTCGCACCAAGGCGCGATCCCGATCTAGTTAGTAGTATTACTCAATGCAGGTCTGTGGTGACGAACAAAGAGCAGCCCATGTGGCGCATTAATTGTGCCCACGCCGATAGTCATGTGGAGTACATAACTGTAGTAAGAACCTTCTCAAAACAAAAGTAGTAAGAAACAGCAACACATGACATGTGGTTTAGTTCCACCTCACGCAGTGGCGGAGACAGAGCCCGACCACCTCGGGCACTTGCCCGGGCTCACCTAGTATCGTGTGGTAGCCACTCGACAAACCCATGAACATTTTGCCCAAGACTTGACTTGGCAAACATTGAGGACACACGCACTCTTCAGTTGTCCCGTCTACGCCGAGTATGGTACCAAAGGTATTTGACAAACACAATGTGTCATGTGGCAAGCATCGTATCCGTTGGCTGGCCGTCAACCTACTTTATTTTTCCTAGGACCTCATTTTGACACTCAAAGACCTTGCCAAGTATCTGGGGGAAGGAACTCGATGAATCTCTCTTAGTCGAAAGCTGGGTATGCCGAAGTTTGGTGAGATTGGATTATCTACTATAGGGTGCTCCTAAACCCTCCATGGACAGTAAATTAAGAAGAAAAAAACACAAAACTAAAATATCTGAAATTTTGGGACATCAAACATTATCAAAAGTTTTAGCTTCTTGCAAATTTTTGTCGACAAATAACATTCGAGGAGCACTCACTAAACATAACCAAATTAGTGTTCAAAGTTCCATGCACTTTTGAGCCGTTTTTTGTGAGGGCTCCATGAATGTTATTTGCTCATGAAATTTAGCAAAAAGCTAAAACATTTGATCTTGTTGCAAAAAAAATAGTGTTTTTCTAATTTTTTTCTGAATTTACTGTTCATGTGGGTACACCTACACCAGGGAGTAGCTATTTTATATATTGTGTATTGGACGATCGATTTTGATTTCCAAGTTATACATTTAGGCTCAAGCTTGCCCAGGCTTCACAAAAGTTCTGACTACGCCACTGACCTCACGTAGGCAAGGAGGTGAGAGACCATTTTTATAAGCTTGAGCACATGTTGTGTTCTAAATACTAGAAACATACATAGCATTGAACCATGTGCATACCGCGTACGTTTGCATGAGTATGCCAGTCTTAACTGAACCGGATTTAAATTGGATGTCCAACAACAAGTGTAGGTACGTATCACATGCACGAGTTAAGACTGATGCAAATCTTAAATTTAAATTGGATGTCCAACAACAAAGAGGTGCGAGGTGGCTGAATGCTGAACGCTGACCGTCGCAGATTTGAGACGATAAAGATTATTTTTTTCGCGTTATGGTCAAGATCGCTTAAGCTGGCGAGACGAGATGCATGGACAATTGTTCATGTCGATGGATAGAACAACATATTGTTCCTAAAGATAGAGACAAATGTACAACCAAGAATCGATGGGGTCATCTTATCCCATAGTTGATACCCCTTTTGCGCAGGAAGCGAGTACTAGAAACTCCTAGAGATGGTGGACCCACAGGCAGAGGGAGGGGCCGAGGGGGGGGGGTTGAGGTCGTTTTTATCTTGCAGAGGGTGAGGTGAGAGAATAGGATAGATGGAGCTTTTAGTTGTATGGAGTGTCCCGTGGTTTCCCTTTTATGTTGTCTAGCTATATATCCGAGCTTGTCGTTTTGGGACATTGTTGAATATGTGATGTTGTGGATCAACTTTCATGGGTGTTGCACTAATGTATCTTTGAATGTTGTGAATATCCGAGCTCCTCCCAAGTTCTGAATTTCCGAGCTCCTCCCAAGTTCTTATTTTGTATTCCACTAATGTATCTTTGAATTGCTAGAGGAATTGCGGCCCCAAGCTAGCAATCGAGCCCAGTCATGGTCATTATCGCTAATCTCATGAGTTCTACTTGACGTCGATGACGACACCTTCGCTATCTCTTCAGCATGCTCTTGAAGTCTCGATGACGTTGATTTGCAGGAGCAGATCACCATCTATACCTGTTGGCACCCTGTGGAGGATGGAAGAAATAAGGGCAGAATAAGGAGGTTTATCTCTCTCTCTCTCTCTCGCATATTCTTGATGACGGCCGTTCACAGGAGTCAATCACCAAGGACCTATTCGCGTCCTGTGGAGGATGATAGAGAACAGTAAGAGAGGGATGCCTGTGCATATGAATGATGGGGGTAAGGTTGTGGTCGCGGCTCATATGAGAGATCGGAAGTGGGCATCAACACACGAGGGAACATGTGATCATGCACCATTGTTTTTTTGAACACAGTACAAACGCAAGCGCTCATATATACACGCATATACTCACCCCTATGAACGCACACACGCACACCCTACCCGTATGAGCACATTCGAGAGACTGAGCCGGCATATCATTTTCAGTACGAAGTCACCATAGGCGCCTCGTAGTCATCATGCACTCATTGTTAATTGTGCATGTAAGAGTATACCACATAGCACATGTGTCTCAACCTCCTAGCTGTCCATGGTTTAAACCGTATATATCTCACTAGTAGAAAAGGGGGCTTTGGTCCAGGCCGGGTAAGCCCATTAGTCCCGATTCAGTCTAGAACCGGGACCAATGTGTGCATTTATCCCGGTTCGTGCGGCTAAGGCATTAGTCCTGGTTCACCTGGGCCCCTTAGTCCCGGTTCGTGCCACGAACCGGGACTAAAGGGTGCGATGCCCATTAGTCCCGGTTGGTGTCACCAACCGGGACTAATGGACTTTGAGGCATTAGTACCAGTTCATGGCACGAACCGGTACTAAAGGTCCCATTTTCAAACTCTCCCCCCCCCTCCCGTGGACCGCCTTTTCAGTTTTAGAAAAAACAAAAGAAAATGATGGAAATGTCAAAAAATTAAAATAAAATAAGTTTCCCATGTGATATTTGGTCTAGTTGTTGGGAAAATTTACAAATATGAATTTCGACTTTATTTACAAAATCTCTCTGGAATTTGTAAAATGGGCATAACTTTTGCATACGAACTCGGATTAAAAAGTTTTTTATATGAAAAATCATCTACTCAAAAAGTTACATCCGATGGAGACCGCCTACGGCCTGTTTGCAAATTTATAGAATCCTCAAATTCCAAAAGGAAAAAAAGTTATGCTCAAATTTTAGTTTTTTTAAATTTTCATTAAATCTGGTCAAACTATGGTCAAACTACTTATTCAAGAAGTATTAGTGTTACTAAATAATTATTCAAGAATATTAGTGTTATTAAATAATTATTTCAGTTTTTTTGAATTTTGGTCAAATCTGGTCAAACTATGGTTAAACTGTGGTCAAACAATGGTCAAACTACTTATTCAAGAAATATTAGTGTTACTAAAAAATTATTGTTTTTTAGAACAATAGTTTCAAATTCAAACAGTGAAATGTGTGAGTTCATGCTCAAGCTAAACTCCTGAGGGTTAATAGGATTGACATCTTACTATTGTGAGGAAAACAACGAGTGCAGACTTGGAAACGAGGGAGAATAGAACCCGGAAGTTAAGCGTGCTCAGGTTGGGGGAGCGGGAGGATGGGTGACCGTCTGGGAAGTTAGATGATTTGGAATGATGAGGGGTGATTAGAGATTAAATTGAGCAGTGATGAGGGGTGATTAGAGATTAGAGGTTAAAATAATTCAGAAATTTGAAAATAAAAAATAAAAAAAATTCAAAATTTTTTTCAAAAAAAATCAGAAAATTTCCTTTAGTACGGGTTGGTGTTACCAACCGGGACTAAAGGTGGACCGGCCACGTGGAGGGCCTTTAGTCCCGGTTCTGGTTTGAACCGGGACTAAAGGGTTAGGGCATTAGTACCGACCCTTTAGTCCCGGTTCAGGAACCGGGACTAAAGGCCCTTACGAACCGGGACAACAGGCCATTTTTCTACCAGTGTCTGTAGCTTTGCCTTAAACCATGGGATAGATTCTATAGTTGATTACCCCTTGTACAATTATGTGTGTTGTAACTTAGTTTAGCCTGAAACCATGTGTGGTGTGTGTGTGCTTGGATCCATCATTGCACAATTATGTACGACATCAATATTATACAATGTGATTTTCTTAACAGTTATCTTGGGTTAAAGTGTGCCTTCCATGAAGGGACTACACACTTATAAGCTATAGTACGTTGTGGGCCTCCTATATGTATACCAACCGAATATCCATAGTCATTTATATCATGGACACAATGAATATTCAACCAAAATGTGTGAATCACAGTCTCCAATCTCTTTCTTATAAATATACCACCTCATCTTCACCACAAGATAGCAAGCTAAATTGGTATTCACATGAACAAAGGGGAAGGTGAGAAAAACACAGAGAGATTAGATGAAGAGACATTCACATGGGAGTTGGAGACATCAGATAATTAGCAAACTATCTTGTGTTGGGTACTTAGCAATGCACTCAAACAAGTTTTACATAGGTCACGTGATACGTCCCCCCAAGTGCTAATGGACTGTCAACCTAGAGGGATGCCACAACCTGACTCACACGATGATCTATCAGTCCATTTGAGCTAGAAAGTTTGCTCACGGATGATAATCACAAGTATAAACTTTCTGGCTACATCATCGACCATCTGAGTATGCAAGCAACTACTCATTCTTGAAGATGCTCTTATAGTATCGTATTCTATATCACGGCCTCAATATCAAGTGTATGTACATCATAGTAGAAACAAGCATATTGTGGGAGTTGGTAACTTGTGTTGACGTTTGATTAGCATTTGTTGCGGTATCAATAGAGAAGAGCACTTATAATCATGCTAGGCAAATGTATGCGAGTCCGACAAACACCTTCTAATAAATCAAAATGTCTTTCTAGTTGTTTGCCTTAAACAATATCACATGGCTCTTGTGTCGGGCAAGTGGCATTGAACTAAAGTGACTAGGTGAGACTTGGCCTATCATGCACACCTCCCTATTCCCTGCTCCATCCTCCCTCTTCGCCCCATCAACTGAATGTGATCGTCCACGGTTGTCAAAGTTCAGACATGATGTCAACGTTTATTTAGTCTTTCCTTTGAAAATATGCCAGCTTTAGGGCATCTCCAACACCGATCCTCAAATCGTTTGCTACCATTGGTATAGGGTGGGGGGGGGGGCGGATTTGCGGGCATCCGGACCGTTGTTATGCTCGCATCCGACTACCCTCCCCCACCCAAAAACTATATATCCCTCACCCGCGCATGCATGTTTCCACAAGAAAGGGGTCATCGCCACTACAAAGCACCAGTGCCACATTCATGCCAGCACAGAGCGACGCAACCTCTCACAACGTTCAGACATTGAAGCGGCGCGCCGACCGAGAGCATCGCCCTCGTCAGTTCTATGTGTAGGTGGCTACCCCACATTCAAACAATAGCGCCCATCTGTCCGCCTACCTTGCATTAAACATGTGTGCCGTTGACTAGAAATGGCAAGCTGACACCATCTGTTCGCCCGTCTGCCGCCCACCATTAATCACTTCGCTGGTTGAACTGCCATCCTCCGCTCCCTTTCTCCTATCTGCACCACACCTGCCATGGCATCCTCAAGCTCGAAAGCCGTATGGGACATCCTCTCCTCCGAGCAGTAATAGGAGCTCGCTGCCATTGCAGCCGGCTGGCAAGTAGGCGGGCAGAAGGATGCCAGCACTACCGCCGGCCCAATGGCAGAGGCGGCCGACGACGAGCAGGTGCCACCCTCCTCGAAGATCCATGCCTGCATCACAATCGGCACGGCCCATGCTCATTACACGGAAGTGGTGTTGGCCGAGTGGGAGGCCGCATTCCGGCAGCTGTAGGCCAACTAGGAGTACAACGTCCGCCTCTCGACGAGCACCGACACACAGAGGAGCAACTCATCGCCGGCACGGGCATCACGCTGAACGTGGACTTACCCGAGAGGAGGCGCTGCTCCAGTCCTATCGCACCGCTCATGAAATCTACCATGACCGTTGGCGGTACCGCCAACGTCAGGCAGAGTTAGAAGCCGCCTACAGGGACTTTGATGAGGCGGCACATGAGGTGTTCGGTGAGACAGAGAGGACGAGGACGGAATCGCTAGATACGCCACGGTCCCGCCCCGCTGCCACGACAACGAAGTGGGCATGTCCGTGGGCGCCGCCGGCAACAAGGAAGAGTAGCACATGGGAGGTCACAAGCGTTTGTATCCTAGGTGGGCCACCGCTCCTCCCCTCCCGTTTAAACCAAGGTTGGAGGCTTCACCCTCGTCAGCCGATTAGCCGCAAGCAAGCTGCGGAGGCTGAGCTTCATTTTCCGGGACTCATGACTGGCTGGAGATGGGGAACGGGCGCCGATAGTCATATAGACTAGGTTTAGATGAAAAGCATATGGTTTTATGTAAAAATTATCCTGGTATGAATGAATACCATCTGGTGCGTATAAATATGCATCAAATTTGTTAATGTGTATTATATTTCTTCCAAATCTAACGAGACATATATGGATAGCTTTGGATGGTCGGCTCGGGCATCTTTGTTCGTGGACCTTTAGAGCATCTCTAGCAGAACCCGCAAATATGTGTCGTATATAAACAGTATACATACCCCCATAAAATGAATATGCGATACCGCAATGCATCAGACAGAACAGACTCCGTAAACTCATACCGTGAAAGTTTTTTTTTCTCTTTTTCTCCCTACGCTTCTTCTTTCCCGGGATGCACGCATGGATGAAGTCAAACTCCGTCCAGCCAGAACGGTGCCGCTGCAGCCCGCCG
Source organism: Triticum aestivum (assembly GCF_018294505.1). Classification (NCBI taxonomy): domain Eukaryota; kingdom Viridiplantae; phylum Streptophyta; class Magnoliopsida; order Poales; family Poaceae; genus Triticum; species Triticum aestivum. The sequence goes on from NC_057812.1 coordinate 40,992,555, forward strand.
CCTGCACTAGTAGAAAAATGGCCATTTGTCAAACATGGTTCTCGAACGGGGTGGGTAAAACAGATAATGCAATGCAGACTTGCTTTCACTATGATGAAAGTCTCTGATCTCCAAGACAGAACATTAACCTCCTAATTGACATTCATGATAAGAGGATGGACTGATAAGATATTGCAATGCGGACTTGTTACAGAAATCTTTAATAAATGAGATGTTTTTTCATGTTGCTACCTTGTGGATACGTTTAATGACATGTTTTGAGTGTTTGACTATATCTAAACAGGATATTTAGGGTCATCGAAATGACATAGTTTAACAGAAAGTGGGTGTGCCAACTACCAGGATTATAAGCTCTTTCAGCTTTGTATTGCTATTAATTTTACATAATGCATGGTGGTTTTGCAGATTTATGTTCTTCCCATACAATACTTATATTCAATAAATCTACAATAAATGTTTGGTAATTAATTGTGTAAATTAATCTAGTTCCTTTTAGTCTTTTTAATTTCTCACAAACTAAATCGATTCATCCACAAAGCATAGACACTACACAAGACAGTAGCAATATTTCTAGTGAACTGTCCCAGAGGTCTGACGAATATCAGCTTGGCACTTGTAGTGAAATACTTTAGCGGGAACTTATTTCTAGTGAACTATTTCAGTGGGAACTTCTTTATAAAAACGGCAAGCTCAGTTTCTTCATGCCTAGTAGAAGTCACATAGTTAGTATGAAATTTTAATCAATGGCTGTTTCAATTTTGATTATGTATCTTCTATTTTATCTTACCACAAGTTTGCTGCATGTAGCAATGCTATTGCATCTCGGAAATCCTACAGCCATATCCTCCAGTTCGCTGTATGTCTGGGTCAGCTCTACGGATGCTTGGTCTACTTCATTATGGCCTACTTGGATGGCTTCAACTTCTGGGCCAGTTCATTCTAATTCTGGGCATATTTCATCGGCGGAAACAGTTCATGGGTTGTGATACCAACGGTGATCGCCACAAGGAGCTGGAAGAAGATCTGTGCAGCCATTCATCAAAGCGAAAGGTGAAGACTAAGTAAAGCCTGCCATAGTCAGGGTTTGATTGCAACCAGGACACTGCACTATGGAAAATATTGTTTGTTTGCCACACTGAAATTGTTGTTTTATTACTATAAATCTGCTTGCACGACATTGTCTCAAACAACTATGTAATACTTGATGGTGTTTTTCCCTATCAAGGAGGTTTCTACTTGTTTGCATTAAATGAAAAGGTTGTGCGACAATGAAAGCCCTTCCTATGCAATATAATCTCTTTTTTAGTCTTTCTACTCAACTCAATAACCTTTCTTTTGCTTTCAGCAAACAGAATTTTGAAGCCACTTCTAGTGTGATGAATGATAATACTTGTGAAGGTGATGATTACCTTGATTATTTTGTATATACTGTTTCTATTTCTCCCGTGAACCTTGTGCCTTTTTTCTTCTTGTTATTCGGTTCTCTGATTTAGCAATTCCTGTTATTCAGGTTGGACACCACCCTTGATGTGATAACAAGTTGAAATACCAAAAATCGTATCTATGGTTAGTTCAAAAAGAGAGTTTTGTTTGGGAAAGCAGGAAAAGCCAAGTCGGAGCCCATGGAACGGCACGAGCTGCTGATGCCGACCAATGACGACAACACCACTATGTGCCTCCTGCGCTGGAGACAAAATATACAGACCCAACTAAGAAAAGCGTAACATTTCGCAACACTTGCTACAAATGGATAAAGAGAACCGTCGGTGCAGTCTTACAAATCCACTGGTGCAGAGTACAGAATTAACAGGGAATTGTTTCATATAGAACATTTGGATCCTTCAACATAGCTTCGATTCTCATCGCTTGGTTAATCTCTCGTGAATTCCGCTAACTAACCAGAGTACTGAGACAGACATAACACATCTCAAGTTCTTTTTTTGCCTTGGCTTTTTAATAAAAGTTGGGGCAGGGGGGTAACCCTTCTCATTTAAAAAAATATTTCTTTTTTGCACTAATGGCCAAACGCTTTGTTGTGGACAATTTTTAGTGCGGATTGACCATTTTCTAGTGATTGCATAGAACGACATGAGTCGTCAATGCTAACAAGTATGTGCCTTATATACTGATGCAGGTCTTAGCAAAGGTTCAAGCAAGGTTTGATGGGAACACAAACAAACATTTAATGATATTACCAAGTTGCCAGGTTCAAGCCAGGTTTGACGAGAAAATACACTTGCATTTTACTCTATCTCTGCCACAGCCCACTTACATTTTACTCTATATATCTCTTTTCCTGCATGTAATGATACTACCAAGTTGGAAAGTAAGTCACGTTAAAGTCAGTTGATTTATGATGAAAAATACACTTGCATTTTGCTACAAAAAAATCTTTTTTTCTTCTATCCACATTCGATTTTGTTGAACATTTTCGTTTTATGATGGAACCGGTGCCCTTGTTTGCTGGAACCAGCTGGTGGATGTGCTACATCCGGTGTCGATCGAGGGATGCTACAACCAACAAACTTTTTTGCTGGAGTTCGTTGTTGATATTTGTTTCCTGCAACTGACGTTTGGTTTTGCTACCACCGGTGACTTCATTTTCTACTGCCAGCGACGACATGTTTTTGCTAAATAATTCTTGTAGATGACATAACTTTGACGGTGGGCGACAATGTTCCTTTTGTTGAAATCGACGCAGCTTTTTGCATCCTCCGGCGACAGTTTTTGCAACCACCATATGTTGACATGATCGGCTCCCTTCTTAAATTTTTGCTACAATCACGCCGTTTTTGTTTTACTGCTACCGGCAACCACAAAAGCTTTTGCTACGATGGCGACCGCTTGTGGTACCGGCAATCATTTTTTGCTGGAACCGGCACATTTATTTACTATGATCAGCCGACATTTTTGCGACAACCGGCAACCCGAGGGTAGTTTTTTGCAAACTCATCGTCAGAAGTGCGGCGACCGGTGATCATGGCCGCCGGAGCTGTGGCCACCACCACCTGAGTTGCGACTGTCGTCACGCGGAGCTGCAGTCACGGGGACATGCTACTGCATGCGCGAAGCCGGTGAGAAATACAACAGACGAGCGCAGCATTGACAGCGACCGGCGGCGAGGGGATGAGACCTAGCGGGCGATGACCGGCGACGAGGGGATAAGATGCGGCGGGCGGTGCTTTGAGGCCGGGCCGCATGCTCATCAATGGCGGTGTGATGGATTTCTTACAAAAGAAGGCACACAGGGGAGAAGAAAGGAGATCACACGGCTACATATCGCTACATCTTACGCTGCTAGCGGGTTGCTGCGTATCACTCCCCTTTCTTTTATGGGCTGGCCATTTATCGCTTTATTCTCCACCAATTTTTGGAACGTTCTAGAACCTTCCCTAAACTAGTTTTATTTGTTTTCCTTCCATTCTTTATTTATTTTTCCTTTTTTCGTTTTTTCTTTTTATCTTTCTTTTATTTTTCTTTTTTCTTTTTTATCTTTCCTTTTTATTTTTTTAACTATTTTCGTTTTTTACTTTTTTCTATTATTTTAATATATTTACAAACATCTTCTCAAATTCATAAATTATTTTTGAAATAGGCAGTCTTTCAAATCTTAAACATTTTATTTCAATTGTGAACATTTCTTAAATTCTTGAACATTTTTTTACAAATACCTGAACAATTTTCGAATTCGTTATATGTGAAATTGCGTACGTTTTTAGAAAATCCTGAACTATTGTTTTGAACTAGAAAACATTTTTAAAAATTTGGGAACAAATTTCCAATTTTGAAAACAATTCTTGAAACTCAAGAACATTTTTTGTGTTCATTAATTGTTTTGAATAAACGAACATATTTTGAATAATTTATAAAATTTCAGAACATCTATAAAATAAGTGAAACACTTTTTGAATATTTTGAACATTTTCTGAAAATTCGTGAACAAGTTTTTTAGTACACGAACATATTTTTTCAAATCACAAACAATTTTTGTCCATGAGATTTTATCATTTTCCGAACATCTTTCAAATCATGAACTGTTTTTTAAATTCATAAATATTTTTTACAGAATTCACAACTAGTTTTCAAATCAATAATCTTTAAAAAAATGAAAAACTGAAAACTGAAAAAGGAATTAGTAGAGGTCCCCTAAAAAAGGCATAGGGAATACATATCTCTCGCGCTTCAGGGAGATTAGAGACCAATTGTGTTGATGAGAAGTTCTTATTATTTTATGGAATTTCAAAAAAACTCTCCTTATTTTTGAACGGACCATGATTACATGCACCAGCACTATTCTACAAGCTGTCTTGTGTTTTCTCAAGGGCTACGTTTCTACGCGATGAAGCTGTTAGCATGGATGCTCATCCCGTCTTGATTCAGTGGGCACAGCTACCAGCGGGGATCATATGATGTCGTGTTCACTTGGATCAACCACTACCGATCCAACTAGTCGGTAGATTGTCACCCGATACAGCAGCTCGATCTGCTATTTATAGCGTTGCCAACAAGATTTCTTGTGGTGAACTGATGCTTGAGGAACATGTAAGAAGTCATGCCTCAAATGTTTCTACCGAGTCTTAGTCTCTTTTCAAGATCTCATTAGCAACGTAAGGTCTGATTTGCACATCATGTCACGATAAACTTCCCAATGTCTTCCATGCCTACAGGTAATCAAATACTTGCTAGGAAGTGAATGCGAGATGCGATTTTTGTCTCACGATGATAGGATAGACCAACAGCTGGGGAAGAGGAACTTGGTATTTATATATTGGAAAACGGATCGAGGATCTTGAGCCATCATGAAGCAATAAGCAAGTCAGATGACAAGGACTTTGTCAACAAATATACAAGGCCATTCGGTTGGCCATAAAGCAAACTAAATCAAGTAATCATGTGAATGTTTAACACGAGTACTTCACATGCACAATAACAACCATGCAAGTAGATGAATACAAGAAATAAACGCAGAACACACTTTCTCTTTCTCTCGCCTCCGTGGCGCCTTTGGGGGCGGGAGGGATCCGCAGCGCCACTAACCCCGCCTGGCCTCCTCCCCCTCACCCCGCGCCGTCCCCATAGGAACCCGCCGTTGGCGCCTGGGCAGGCTCTCGGTGCAGTGGCGTCATGGAGCTTCGCTGGGATGCGCTGCTCATCCACTCCTACTGCTCTGCGTGGAGTCGACCGCAGAGGTGTTTGTTTCATGCAGCGCAGAGGTGCACATGGCGACACAACACAATGGGCAACGCGAAGCTCGGTCCGAACGTCGTCGTCCGAAACTAGTGTCAGGATGTCCTGCTGTGCTATTGGTGGTCGTCTCAGATGCGCTTTGGCAGTGGCTGTGGGAGACAAGGTTGGAGCATGGATGGTGGCCAGATTCACCTATGGTGACAACGTGACTGTCTATGGCTATTTGTCAAGTTGGCGCATGACATATTGGTTGCGGCACGGGTGGGGTGGTGCAGTGGTGGGTAGCCTTGGACCTCGTTCTTTATGCATGGTGGCATCCTCTAACGTTGTGTGTGCTTGTAGTTGCAGCGTGGTGGATGCAGTGGTGGTTGCATGTCGGCGATCTTGTCTCTTTGATCTCCCAGCCATGGTCGGCCACTGTTTGTGGTCCTCGCTGACAATGGTTGGGCCCCTTCCATAGGGCTCGATGAGCTGGAGGTTCAAAGGGATTGGTTACTGGGCATGATGGCACGGTGGCGCCTTTTCTGAGTCGTCTCGGAAGGTTGTGGTTTGTCGTTTCTTGGATTGATGTGGTGGTTGTTGGTGTGGCCGGATCCTTCTCAGGTTTCTTCGTGGGTGCTTATTGGGTGAAAGCTATATAACTATATTGATCGACGATGGTTTATACTGGCTGCGACAGAGCCTGTGGGCGTTGCGTTTGCTTCTTGAAGCTGTCTCCGAAGAGGTTGTTCACTTCTCTCCAGGTTGTAGGCGAGTACAAGCTGCGGTGTGCCGGTTGTGTCTTTATTGTTTTCTTTTTCTTTTTTGTGTCGTGGTCGGAGTTTCTGTTTGATCGTTTCCAAATCAGGAAAGCATGTGTGCGATTTTCGGTAAAGTCTTCCTTATAAACCGGATCAACTATATTCTTCTTTCTGAAATTGAATGAGCACCTATACCCTCTTGTCGAGGTTCCTTCAAAAACAAGAAAAATGAAAAAAGCACCAAAGTCTCACATAACTTCACCAAATGTAGGGAACACTATTTGCATTTATAAGGTTCCTGCTAATCTCTTAATAAAAATTGAACATCAGCTATAACAAAGAATTGCCAATGGACAACAGAATTTCAATAACAAATCTCTTAATAATATTTTACCCTAAAAGTTTTCTCACTTGTCCAACTATTTTTCGGTTGCCTAGCAACGAACATTTGTAATTTGCACGGATCAAGTAGATGCTTTTTGTTGGAATTAATCCCGACGTGAACTAGGTACATGTGCGTATGCGAGTCCAACTATGGCAAGAAGTCATGACCGTGTAGTAGTACAAGTCGTGACCGAGTAGTATTGCTATAGCTGATCCTAGCGTGTATATATATGTAGCCTGCACCCCTTGTAACTTGTATCATCGAAAGCAATAAAGAAAACCAACAGGTACGATACGTACCTATGGCCATCAATCCAGCGAGTTCTCGCGTGCGTTCGTGTGTGTCCAGCTGGTCAACTCGATCAAGTAACATCGATCAGCCTGCTGTTGTGTACGTGCGTGAGTTGTACTGTTCTGGCCGGTGCACGTACGTGCGGCGTACGTAGCTATTTTTGCTAGCTTTGATCAATCGGGAATCCAGTGCTTTACTTCGTCGTTCGTCGTCGGTTGTCGCCGTCGTCAGAAAGTACTTGGCGTCTGATCTGGGCCAACAATTGGTATCAGAGCAAGGTTGATCTCCTAGTAACGGAAGGTCATGTCGGACGATGAGAAGACCAAGGAGCTGGCGGAGTACTCTGCTGCGGCTCAAGTAATTGCTGCTCCGGTGAGATCGGAGTATCCATGATTCGATCGTGGGAACTTCGTGGTGTGGGCGACCATGATGGAGTGGGCGCTCGAGGCCAATGAGCTCTGGGAAGCCGTCGACCCCGGCGGTGACGAGTACCTGAAGGGTGGTGCCCTGTATCGGAAGGATCGCCAGGCTATCACGGCCATCTGCTCGGTGATGCCGGTGGACGTGCAGCAACATCTAATCTCGAAGAAATCAGCGAAGGAAGCATGGGACACGCTCAAGACAATGCATCTAGGGCACTCGCGTGTGCGCGAGGCGAACTTGCAAACTTTGCTGAAAAGTTACGAGAATCTGAGGATGGGAGAAGATGAGATGGTGGATGCCTTCGCAGCAAGGGTCGCCATGATGGTAAACGAGATTCACGGTCTCGGGGAGAAGCTAGAGGACATCTCCGTGGTCCGGCGTTTTCTACGTGCCGCTCCACCGCGCTACATGCCGATTGTGTAAGCGATCGAGCAATGCGTTGATCTCAAGACTCTCACTTTGGATGATCTGGTTGGTCGCTTCAAGGCCCATGACGAGAGGATGAAACTGAGTTACGGTGATGCAAAACAGGATGAGTACCTGATGCTAACACGTGCTCAGTGGGAGGCAATGGTTTCCAAAGAGAACAATTTCGACAAGGCGTCCGGTAGCGGCGAAAAGTACCGTCCCGCAAAGGACACCGACGAACAGTCGGAGAAGCCAAGGAAGAAAAAGTTCGACAAGAGGAAGATCCGCTGCCACAACTGTAATCTGCTCGGACACTTCAAGTCGGAGTGTAAGAACCCCCCAACGGAGAAGGCACTCATGGCTCAGTTTGGTGATGAAAGTGACATGATGTTGATGTGTGAACTCGTGGACGAGGGTCCAGTTCTTCAAACGTTGGCTAAAGAAATTGTCGCGCTCGATGAAGAAAGAATTCACTCTCATGATTATGATTCGGAAACTCGTGTCAATGCTACGGACACGGGAGGTGATTCCGAAAGTTATATCGATGCTATAGGCATAAGTGCTAACTTCGCTGGAGCGGATGCAGCGATTGCCGCGTGTGCTCGGCCGTGGAGAAGCAGCCTTGTTACAGACCTGAGGGGTATTTCCGAAACTCGTGTCGAAGCTACTGACACGGATGGTAGTCCTATTAATGCTGATGCAAAAGTAGACACGGGCGCAGCAGCTAGCAGTGGCACCTGTGCTACATTTGGGTGGCCCGAAGGCAGCAGCTCAAGAGATGGGCCAGACAGGCCGAAGAACAGCAGCAGTTGCCCAGTTCAGGAGGGAGCTGCTGGTGGCCTGCGTGGAGGAGCCTTAAGTGGTGGAACAGATAGATTTGGCTCGTCAAGAGAAGTTCCACTAGGCTGCAACTCAGGCGTGAAGACTGTTGAGCGTGGCCCAGAGGGAGAAGGAGGCTCAAGTGAAGGCGTGTCTAAAGGCCATGGAGGTGACGGGCTTGGCTCATTGGTTAGTGCTGGCAACCTGGCCAGCAGCAGTCTAAGCAAGCCACGGGGCCTACCAAAGGCGATGCATGCATGCCCACGTTCTATGTATGAGGATGCATCAGGAGCTCTGTTGTTTGCATGCTTGCACGCAGGAAAGGATGCCATGTTGGCACCTGCATCGCCTCCGACAGTATAGGAGGAGAGGACAACGCCACCTACACCCGTATTGCTACAACCGGTGTTACACCCATATTCGGAGAATTCTCTTCGGACGACTGACCCAGTAAAGGTGAAAAGGAGTGGAGGGCGGTGTCTAGCAAGCGCCGAGGAATCGGCGGATTTCGAGGACGCGAATATGAAGTGGTGTTGGCGTTAGACTATGGAAGAGGAGTTGAGGTCGATCCACTACAACAATGCATGGGAGCTTGTGGATCTTCCCAACAATGGAAAAGCCATGGACCTCAAGTGGGAATTTATGATCAAGAGAGATGCCGAAGGGTCCGTGAAGCACAAAGCGAGGCTAGTAGCCAAAGGGTACGTGCAAGAGGAAGGTGTGGACTTCGAAGAAGTGTTTGTTCCCGTTGCAAAGATGGAATCGGTGAGATTACTCATAGCTCTTGCGGCTCAAGAGTCATGGAGGATACATCACATGGATGTAAAATTTGTGTTTTTGAACGGAGAGTTAGCAGGAGACACTTATGTGAACCAGCCACCGGGGCTCATCAAAGAGGGAGAAGAACACAAGGTACTGAAGCTACACAAAGTCTTGTATGGGCTACAGCAAGGTACATGTGACGTCGTCGTGATTAGGGGGTGATTGTTGGAATTAATCCCGACGTCAACTAGGTACATGTGCGTATGCGAGTCCAACTATGGCAAGAAGTCATGACCATGTAGTAGTACAAGTCGTGACCGAGTAGTATTGCTATAGCTGATCCTAGCGTGTATATATATGTAGCCTGCACCCCTTGTAACTTGTATCATCGAAAGCAATAAAGAAAACCAACAGGTACGATACGTACCTGCAGCCATCAATCCAGCGAGTTCTCGCGTGCGTTCGTGTGTGTCCAGCTGGTCAACTCGATCAAGTAACATCGATCAGCCTGCTGTTGTGTACGTGCGTGAGTTGTACTGTTCTGGCCAGTGCACGTACGTGCGGTGTACGTAGCTATTTTTGCTAGCTTTGATCAATCGGGAATCCAGTGCTTTACTTCGTCGTTCGTCGTCGGTCATCGCCGTCGTCAGAAAGTACTTGGCATCTGGTCTGGGCCAACAACTTTTATATGAGGAGACCAATCGAGTAAATTAACGATCATGTGTCTGTTGCTTCTTTTCATGAATTATTACTTTAGAAAACTGATAAAAATGTTTTGAATCGGCTTATGATGATTGTGAATTGGTACTTTTAATTATGAGCAAACCAATGATAGTAAGACATTTGTGACCATTTCGTGCAACAAAATATAACTTTTTAAATACAAACCATCATAAAATTTGAGGGTTGGGACCCTAGCTAGCAGACACTCCCGGCTATCATTATAAATATCGGTGATATATTTATTACCTATTCTACCATCGTCATGATATTTTGGTCATAAATAGACATATTTCTTATAGCGTCTGCATTTTTCACCAATAGACACATAGCTGAAAAATGCAAAGGCGGAGAGCAAGTATAGTAGTGAACTTTAACTGGACTTCCACAAACTCCTATATGTCTAATTGAGGGATTTTGACTTGATGAGCAAAGTTAATTGATGTGTTAGAAACATGCACGATTAGTAGTAACTATCAAAGACCACACAATCCTCTTAATTTTTTTCTCACGAGCAAATGAAACTGACGAGGGCTTGCAAGCAAGCTCATGTGGCAACCGTCAACCGTGCAGGCATGCAGTACTAGCTCGTTGTGGCGCAGATTAGTCATCTCCATATACAGCCATCTCCATATACAGCCATCAACCGTCTACCATCAACCGTCAACCGTCAACCGTCAACCGTCAACCACATACAGCCATCTCCATATGATGCAACAGCGAAAGGATCCGAGGAAGAAAATTGAATGTCATCCAGAGATTATTTGAGTATGATGTGCAGATGCGGTGAATAGAATGCATCGCTAACATACCACCAGTCTCATGCTCTGTGGCTGCGATGTCCTTGTATGCCCGCTAACTATGGAAACATGCTTGGACACTAAAACGTTGGTCACGAGACACTATGCTTGGGCCTCTTGTGATCAAAGCTTCAATTGATGTCTCTATTTTTTATGCAATATAGAACCATCAATGTAATTTCTAGATGTCAATGATTTTGCAACAGCTGATGTATTTATTTTTTCTAGCGAAGTTAGCTTTTGCGTTGTTTGGATGTCGTCAAGGCACCATACTATTAATAGGAATTCATTTCTCATGGGGATTCGTTTGCATTAAACTGTTTTATTAGCTTATTTGCATTATATTATTATTTGTATGATACAAGGGTCACGATTGCGTATCATATTTTGTTCTGTTAATTGCATGATAAGAAAGGCCAGGTATTCCTTCTGCTGCATGAACTGAAAGCTCAAAACAGTGGTGTGCAGGCTGCTTTTTATCTGGAGTGTTAGCCTGTTAGAGGATGTGTGATATTGTTTCCCTCTAGCAACTATAGAAGTTCTTCAGCAGGTGTGTCAGTTTCCTGTTCCAACGCTTGTAGAATATGAGCAGACTTTCCAAGATTGGATCTATGTTGTCTGCTCCATGGTTCTCTAGAGTACTAACAAATATCTGGAGCTCTAAGACTATCTAGTGGCTGGTTTCTGTCAATGTGTTTTTGGATACGACCTGCATGTTCGGTGTTGCTGCAATGTGCGAATAAGGTCTCTGTCTAACTGTGTTGGAAGAGCTAGTACTCTAGCAGCTGCTGCTTTTTCATACATAAACTTTTGCATGCGGAGTGAGTAGTATGTTTACATAGTTCTTGTTGGTTTCTATACACAAATATCAGTTTGATGCTCCCTCGTTTCACTTAACTTTATGGTGTGTGCAAGTTTTTTGCCCATATTCTGAATTGTAGTGCCTACTTACTTGTTTGGACTAAAATAGCCGTGTGGCTGGACATGGGCGTGAAACAACCTCCTCTGCATGCGGGAGTGTGTGTGGCTGAGATACTTTGCACATGGATCTGGACAGAGTTGGTGGAGGGGTATAATGATCCAAAGGACATGCGCGAGCGCATGCATTGGTATTGCAGCTCAACAAAGTGCGCACTAGAATTTGGAACGAAGGGAGTATAACAATTTCGACCTCCAAGGAAACAACTCATGTGGCAATCCTCCTGCAGAAAAAGAGCGTGATCTCTTTTAACTAGAGAAACACAATTATCACACATATTCCTGTATTCATCCACGGAAGTGGTTTATTGTACTGAATAGAAGTGTTGCCAATTGTTTTTTGGATAAACTAAGTGGATCTGGTCCAAGATTAAGGGTAAAATAATTTTAGAGATCTCAGGTTTGGTGTAATTGCAGACTCCACTATTTAGCCTTAGGTTAATGTTGGTGGGTGGTACCAAATTAGGTACACACTTGTGGCATGTTATATGGTCTAGGTAGGTTCTAAGGAAGGGGATTGTTGGACAGATGGTTGTGCAAGCTTACTCTTACAAATAGGTTTACGTCATGTGTCTTGTTGTATGCTGGTGCCCCATTATGGCTTCAGGATGAATCTTCTTTTCATATTGGCCTACATTATACGCTGGCGCGGTGGCGCCCCATTATGGCTTCAAGATGTGGATGCTTTCTTAGGATCAAATTTACTTCCAACTTTGTCTTGGCCTTTTCCTGAATCTTGTTTCAATTTTTCATTGCAACGTGGGATATACCGTGTCTCTCTTCCAATGCAACCTGCAAATTTTTTTAGGAAAATTATTCTAATACTCTTTTTTCCATTTCTAATACTCTTTTAAGCCCACATATGCTGGTTTCTAATACTCTTTTTTCCTTCTTTTCGTGTTCAAGGAAAAAAAATCGAGTGCTGGAGTGAATCATCTAATTCAGGGACGAAACACAAATAAGATTGTGCTTATGTCGCTACCTCCTACGTCTACAACAGTATAATTTCAGGTCTGTATATATGGACCAACCTGTTATTTGTACCATGTCACTGATTCATATTGGTTGTTAGAATTTAGTTGCTTGTCAAATGTTCATTGTATTAAGAAGTATGATGTAGCGTCTATATCCAATGCAACTTGGCTATAGTTTATCCAAAGTAGATGTCTATTACTCTGGTTGATTTGAGACGGTGATATGGTTTTGGGGGTCCATGTGCACCTGAGCTTAGCTACTTTCTCTACTTTTCTTGTTCTGGGAACTCCGTGTACACTGTATAAAATTAGTCTACAACATAATCAAATTAACCATCTCATAGCTGCACAATTTTCTTACCGGTCTTGGTAATAGGGGCCCACGAGGTACTTCTGTAAAGTACATACAAAGATGTACTATATATGTGCAAAGTATCAATTCAGTACACCGAATCCTATGACTTGTACCTCTAATTGAGGAGGGGGGAATGTCAAAGCAGTTAAAATAATCCTAAACAATCTGGAAACATATAGCTTTGAATAGACATATATTATTTTGCTGAAGAGTTCAGTCCATGCATGTTTTGCCATCTAATTTTGTGTTTTGGGTTGTATGTCATTGATACTTTTAAGTCCTATGATGATTATAAAAACACCTCGCCCTGCTATTTTGTTATATTAGATGCTCTCCTGCTTTGGCTAAATCAGATAGAGGCTTTAAGCATATTCAATTTAGATAATGACAGTCTTAATTTGGATAAATGAAATAACAAGAGTCCAGACTAATGTGGAACAATTGGTCAAAAGAGAAAAGTTTGGTTCCTATCGGTTTAGTTAGTGGCCTATATGAATCATATTTGGACCACAATATTTTTGTACGGTTATTGATTTGCTAGCGTATATTCTAAACTTAATTTTTATAGCTCCTATCTGGTGTTCTTTCTTATAATATCTTTTTATACATCGCAAGCTTACTCTGTCACGAGAGTTTCTCTGTGTTTATGAAGAAAAGATTTGCGTTCAGAGCACCTTCGGTATAAGAATTTGTTTTATAATTCTTGTTGGTCAGTCACAAAGCATTAATTTTGGTTTGCTTTATAATTTTTTCAGGAGTAATGGGAAATTATGAGCTCCTACTTGTTTTTATGCCAGCTCTATGTCGTAGTTAGCTGCGACCTTCTTCCCCGCGTGTTCGTGATAATCAGTTAACTTCCAGAGGGAATTGTGATTGTGATTAGTATCTTTAAGATCGACGGGGAACTCTTGACCAACATTTTGTGAGCAGACTAAGAAGTGACCTAATATTGGTATGCAGATCACAGTCATGCCAATTTCAGTATTGTCTAAATTGATCACGGTGAAACTACATCTGCTATTCTAGATTCAAGTTGAGTCTTGACCTCTACAGATATGTACTTGCTTTTCCTCTCCATAGGTTTCTAGCACTCTGAATGTATCCTATTGGCACATAATTACATCAATTTTCCTTGCAAATCAACTTAGAAATCCATTGCCCCATGTACAAAATCAACTTTGAATGGATCATGGCCACACATAACTTTAGTTTTGGCTGGGTTTTGGAACTGACAAACATCCGTTGTATATGTGTATTCAGGTTAAGAAAAGATATGGTATTCAAACTATTCTGATTTCTCTATTAAATCGAAGATGACAATGACATCGACGAAGGTCTGTATGCTCCTGTTGTCAAGTCTGCTTGATTTTCTTCTTCTAATTTTAGCTAGCTCTGCCTGGTGAAAGCATTCTTCCATGCTAAGTAGCCAGTCATTTTGCATTTAGTTTTGTCGTAATATTAATTCAGGTTCTACAGTCTGCTAGGTCATATTTTTTATTTACTTAAGTTCCCATCTAATTAACTGAATTAGTCACGTATGGGAGAGCAGTCTGAAAGTTATAATAGGGTATGCAATAATAGTGTGATTTATGTTGCTGGAAGTACTGCCAATGCTTTTGTCATTTTTCAGGTTTGCTCTCGGTTCTGTTGGCAAGGGATCTTTGGTCATGCATCCATTGTAGAATGGCAATAGTTGAGCATCAAGGGACAACCGAAATTACTATGATGATATTTCAGGTAGTAATTACTCGAACATAAACTTTTCCCGTTCTTCTTTTTTTCTCCTTTATTTTGGTATGATGATGTGTTGATGCCCCCTGTCATGTAATTATTCCAAGATAGCCTGACTGTAATATTTCTGGGAGAAATATTATTACGAATAGAGAAAGCTTTATTCAGGCATCTTAATATTTCATATCGTCCTAATATTACAGTCAGGCTATCTTGGATGAAGACATAGTTTGTGTGAATCATGACCTTCTATGCAATATTTCTTTCTGTGTAATCATTCATGTGTGTATATGTGGGTATGTTTGTTGGTATCTACTCACTATATTATTATACCGTGTTATTCAGACATCTCGGGCCCTGCGAGGAGATCAGAGGCTGGCAGTGCATGCAACAGGGCATGTTAATCAGGCAAATTATCATTCAAAGACTGGGTCTATGATGCTTGGGGTGAAGGTCCTATTTCTCTCATTCCTCCCTTCCAACCCTCAACATTCTGGATCATGGATGTAAGCTGTGCACAGTCACATTTTTTTGGTAAATGCATATGAGCAATGAACTTGGGAGCATTTTTATTCTGGTGTTAGTTTGCTTGATCTAAATATATGATGTATTGATCTGTACGCTGATGAACAATTTGGCTGATGCATATTGTTCCTTAGCTATCCGTCTGACCACTACAGTCATGTGGCTTGATTGGCTTTGTGACTTGATTACATATTGTGGTTCGACCAGATTGGCTTGTGAGATGCGATATTATGCAGGGTAGTCCTATTTTTATTTCAAAAGCTCAATATTTTTTTTACAATGGATAGCACAACTTAGGCACGCTTCACTTCTTTGCCAACCTGTTCCCAGAATCTTTATTTTAGTTCCTTCCTGCATCGGATCTTTTTTATCCTTAGGCTGAATGATAGAGTGGAGATGTTAAACTCCTTCATGCTTAGAACATGGTGATAAGGAGAACATCTTTTTTTAGTTATGATTCATTTGAGATGTTTAAACAATGATTGCTACTTTCAAATAGATTTGATATGTTTCTCTGAAGTTTCATTCATTTCATGTGTGTTCAGGTATATATACTAGAAGTTATTGTGGCTCACTTACATTTATATCACGTCGACACAGCGGATCAACTGGTTAGAATTCTGTATATTTTTCTTCACCTCGTGAGAGGCACATCTTTCAACCAAGAATGTCATCAGCGATTATCCTGAGGACATGGTCAGATACAATCTCAACACTTGCATTTTCATCTCCTTCTACCTTTTTTGTGTTTTGAGGTGTTAGAAATTGTGGGAAACAGTTCTGGATTGTGTGTGTATGGTAGTTTGCAAGTGAATTTGTGACTATTTTGGATATTGTCCCCAATTGAGGTTAATTTGAAATTGTGGATGCACACATGGTTTGTGTTCTTATCATGGGGTATCTGTTCTTTTGCACATAGGTAGAAAGTGCTTGGTGGGTTTTTTTCTTTTAGTTCAATTGGCATGGCCTACTGATGTGTGTGCTGGTCCTGCATGTCCTGTGTCATGCCAGTGGCGTCAGTTTGTGAGGATTGTTTGATAGAACATGCTCGTCATAGTGTGTTGTCAGGAAGGTGTGGATGCAATAAGACATGTGCCCTTTAGTTCCGTCTCGTTTTTTCTGGTACATTTGAATTAGTCTATTAGTCCGTGTCCATGTATTCTTTTGTTTTTGGTTGGCACTTTCAGGTTTGTTTGCCGAGAGACAGAGAGTTGTTGTCCATTCACACATGATAAACAGAGGGTTGGATTTTTTTTGTATTGGATTGATGCTTGTGAAAGAGTGTGGAAAGGATAGGATGTTTATTGGGTTCTTTTGTTGGATTTGGTCTCCCGATGGTGCCATTGTTGGTCTGGTTTGGTTAATCCTTGCTTATTCATTTATCTTAGGGATTGGATCGCTCACATGGTTTGTTAGGAAGTAAATGGAGGTTGTACACCTATTGTGGTTGCAGTTCTGTTAAATCAAAGTGTTGTTTAGCGGGGTTTTGTCTGGGTCCTAACTTTTTGGTAGGAATTTCACTTCTGCCCTGAAAAAGCAACCTGCAAATGCCCAACTAATAATAGTTCCAATGTGCATTTTCTTTCTCAGACCATGAAACCTCTTACAACAGCAACAATGTGAGAGATAATCGTAAAAATAAACAGAAATACCGGGTGAATCATGTATGTTCATACTATGGCAGTTATCTTCAGTCAGTGAGCGAGAATGGGCCTGAGCTGCAATCCTCGCTTTTCTCTATTCCTTTTATGAAATTTCATTCATGGTGAAAATGTTCTCTCTTAATACTGTTGTTGCCATCACCGTCTGAGATAAGTTACTCCAGTTGTACATAGGTATCCATCCTTTTCCTGCTCAAGTATCAAGTGGATGATATGTTGCTCTCACCTACATCATCTTTTCTTGCAGGCACCTTCTTATTTCAGCTGCAATATTTATTTGGATCTCTCGGGTTGTGAAGTGCCATATTTTCTATTTATACTCTGCAGGCACAATGTTAACAGATTTATTTTCAATCTCAATATGCCATCTATCCGAATTTGTAGTGCCTAATATCATGAGCTAATGCTAATATTATTTATAGAGCGTTCATATTATCATGATGACACCTGTCAAGTATTGTCCACTACTAATTGCCGCTGGCTTCGCCTCAGAACGTGGAAAGAGGAAGCTAGAGTTATCAGTAGTGATCAGCTATAAACGTACCGTAGATATCGATGTTTCTAGAGCATCGTTTCCAATTGTCTGTTTATCTCATTGTGTTTATGGCAGATACAACATCTCATGTAACACTTATTCTTACAGTTCCTGATATGAACTACTTGCATTATTTTATATAATTTATGTCTTTATGTTTTGTACCACTCGATACAAATTAGTTGTCCTTGGCAAACATTTGGCTTGCTTTTGGTACAAATTTTTTCTTTATTATCTATAGTGAAATTGCGGTTATTCTTGGTAAACAACTACACTTTGCTTTTGGTATATATTTAATCTGTATGCCCTATATTCAATTCAGTCATCATGGGCAGCAACTATACCTTGCTCTTAATATATCTTTGTAGTTTTTGTGATATATACTGAACACATTTATTGTGAGGTTATTTTAATTCCTTTGAATGTTCCGAACGCATTGTTATATTGAGGTTTTAGTCACTGGTCACCGTGGTGAGCCAAACAACAGCATTGCCTCCTTGACCAAAACATTTGGACCGGCACCCTCGCGCAAGGCGCGATCCCGATCTAGTTAGTAGTATTACTCAATGCAGGTCTGTGGTGACGAACAAAGAGCAGCCCATGTGGCGCATTAATTGTGCCCCACGCCGATAGTCATGTGGAGTACATAACTGTAGTAAGAACCTTCTCAAAACAAAAGTAGTAAGAAACAGCAACACATGACATGTGGTTTAGTTCCACCTCACGCAGTGGAGGAGACAGAGCCCGACCACCTCGGGCACTTGCCCGGGCTCACCTAGTATCGTGTGTTAGCCACTCGACAAACCCATGAACATTTTGCCCAAGACTTGACTTGGAAAACATTGAGGACACACGCACTCTTCAGTTGTCCCGTCTACGCCGAGTATGGTACCAAAGGTATTTGACAAACACAATGTGTCATGTGGCAAGCATCGTATCCGTTGGCTGGCCGTCAACCTACTTTATTTTTCTAGGACCTCATTTTGACACTCAAAGACCTTGCCCAAGTATCTGGGGGAAGGAACTCAATGAATCTCTCTTAGTCGAAAGCTGGGTATGCCGAAGTTTGGTGAGATTGGATTATCTACTATAGGGTGCTCCTAAACCCTCCATGGACAGTAAATTAAGAAGAAAAAAACACAAAACTAAAATATCTGAAATTTTGGGACATCAAACATTATCAAAGTTTTAGCTTCTTGCAAATTTTTGTCGACAAATAACATTCGAGGAGCACTCACTAAACATAACCAAATTAGTGTTCAAAGTTCCATGCACTTTTTGAGCCGTTTTTTGTGAGGGCTCCATGAATGTTATTTGCTCATGAAATTTAGCAAAAAGCTAAAACATTTGATCTTGTTGCAAAAAAATAGTGTTTTTCTATTTTTTTTTTCTGAATTTACTGTTCATGTGGGTACACCTACACCAGGGAGTAGCTATTTTATATATTGTGTATTGGACGATCGATTTTGATTTCCAAGTTATACATTTAGGCTCAAGCTTGCCCAGGCTTCACAAAAGTTCTGACTCCGCCACTGACCTCACGTAGGCAAGGAGGTGAGAGACCATTTTATAAGCTTGAGCACATGTTGTGTTCTAAATACTAGAAACATACATAGCATTGAACCATGTGCATACCGCGTACGTTGCATGAGTATGCCAGTCTTAACTGAACCGGATTTAAATTGGATGTCCAACAACAAGTGTAGGTACGTATCACATGCACGAGTTAAGACTGATGCAAATCTTAAATTTAAATTGGATGTCCAACAACAAAGAGGTGCGAGGTGGCTGAATGCTGAACGCTGACCGTCGCAGATTTGAGACGATAAAGATTATTTTTTTCGCGTTATGGTCAAGATCGCTTAAGCTGGCGAGACGAGATGCATGGACAATTGTTCATGTCGATGGATAGAACAACATATTGTTCCTAAAGATAGAGACAAATGTACAACCAAGAATCGATGGGGTCATCTTATCCCATAGTTGATACCCTTTTGCGCAGGAAGCGAGTACTAGAAAACTCCTAGAGATGGTGGACCCACAGGCAGAGGGAGGGGCCGAGGGGGGGGGTTGAGGTCGTTTTTATCTTGTAGAGGGTGAGGTGAGAGAATATGATAGATGGAGCTTTTAGTTGTATGGAGTGTCCCGTGGTTTCCCTTTTATGTTGTCTAGCTATATATCCGAGCTTGTCGTTTTGGGACATTGTTGAATATGTGATGTTGTGGATCAACTTTCATGGGTGTTGCACTAATGTATCTTTGAATGTTGTGAATATCCGAGCTCCTCCCAAGTTGTGAATTTCCGAGCTCCTCCCAAGTTCTTATTTTTGTATTCCACTAATGTATCTTTGAATTGCTAGAGGAATTGCGGCCCCAAGCTAGCAATCGAGCCCAGTCATGGTCATTATCGCTAATCTCATGAGTTCTACTTGACGTCGATGACGACACCTTCGCTATCTCTTCAGCATGCTCTTGAAGTCTCGATGACGTTGATTTGCAGGAGCAGATCACCATCTATACCTGTTGGCACCCTGTGGAGGATGGAAGAAATAAGGGCAGAATAAGGAGGTTTATCTCTCTCTCTCTCTCTCTCTCGCATATTCTTGATGACGGCCGTTCACAGGAGTCAATCACCAAGGACCTATTCGCGTCCTGTGGAGGGATGATAAGAGAACAGTAAGAGAGGGATGCCTGTGCATATGAATGATGGGGTAAGGTTGTGGTCCGCGGCTCATATGAGAGATCGGAAGTGGGCATCAACACACGAGGGAACATGTGATCATGCACATTGTTTTTTGAACACAGTACAAATGCAAGCGCTCATATATACACGCATATACTCACCCCTATGAACGCACACACGCACACCCTACCCGTATGAGCCACATTCGAGAGACTGAGCCGGCATATCATTTCAGTACGAAGTCACCATAGGCGCCTCGTAGTCATCAATGCACTCATTGTTAATTGTGCACGTAAGAGTATACCACATAGCACATGTGTCTCAACCTCCTAGCTGTCCATGGTTTAAACCGTATATATCTCACTAGTAGAAAAGGGGGCTTTGGTCCAGGCCGGGGTAAGCCCATTAGTCCCGATTCAGTCTGAACCGGACCAATGGGTGCATTTATCCCGGTTCGTGCGGCGAAAGGCATAGTCCTGGTTCACCTGGGCCCCTTAGTCCCGGTTCGTGCCACGAACCGGGACTAAAGGTGCGATGCCCATTAGTCCCGGTTGGTGGTCACCAACCGGGACTAATGGGCTTTCGAGGCATTAGTACCCGGTTCATGGCACGAACCCGGTACTAAAGGTCCCATTTTCAAACTCCCCCCCCCCCCTCCCGTGGAACCGCCTTTCCAGTTTTAGAAAAAACAAAAGAAAATGATGGAAATGTCAAAAAAATAAAATAAAATAAGTTTCCCATGTGATATGTGGTCTAGTTGTTTGGAAAATTTACAATATGAAATTTCGACTTTATTTACCAAAATCTCTCTGGAATTTGTAAAATGGGCATATCTTTTGCATACGAACTCGGATTAAAAAGTTTTTTATATGAAAAATCATCTACTCGAAAAGTTACATCCGATGGAGACCGCCTACGGCCTGTTTGCAAATTTATAGAATCCTCAATTCCAAAAGGAAAAAAGTTATGCTCAAATTTAATTTTTTTAAATTTTCATTAAATCTGGTCAAACTATGGTCAAACTACCTTATTCAAGAAGTATTAGTGTTACTAAATAATTATTCAAGAATATTAGTGTTATTAAATAATTATTTCAGTTTTTTTTGAATTTTGGTCAAATCTGGTCAAACTATGGTCAAACTGTGGTCAAACAATGGTCAAACTACTATTCAAGAAATATTAGTGTTACTAAAAATTATTGTTTTTTAGAACAATAGTTTCAAACTCAAACAGTGGAAATGTGTGATTCATTGCTCAAGCTAACTCCTGAGGGTTAATAGGATTGACATCTTACTATTGTCAGGAAAACAACGAGTGCAGACTTGGAAACGAGGGAGAATAGAACCCGGAAGTTAAGCGTGCTCAGGCTGGGGGAGTGGAGAGGATGGGTGACCGTCCGGGAAGTTAGATGATTTGAATGATGAGGGGTGATTAGAGATAAATTGAGCAGTGATGAGGGGTGATTAGAGATTAGAGGTTAAAATAATTCAGAAATTTGAAAATAAAAAATAAAAAAAAATTCAAAAATTAATTTTCAAAAAAAAATCAGAAAATTTCCTTTAGTACGGGTTGGTGTTACCAACCGGGACTAAAGGTGGACCGGCCACGTGGAGGGCCTTTAGTCCCGGTTCTGGTTTGAACCGGGACTAAAGGTTAGGGCATTAGTACCGACCCTTTAGTCCCAGTTCAGGAACCGGGACTAAAGGCCCTTACGAACCGGGACAACAGGCCATTTTTCTACCAGTGTCTGTAGCTTTGCCTTAAACCGTGGGATAGATTCTATAGTCGGTTACCCCTTGTACAATTATGTGTGTTGTAACTTAGTTTAGCCTGAAACCATGTGTGGTGTGTGTGTGCTTGGATCCATCATTGCACAATTATGTACGACATCAATATTATACAATGTGATTTTCTTAACAGTTATCTTGGGTTAAAGTGTGCCTTCCATGAAGGGACTACACACTTATAAGCTATAGTACGTTGAGGGCCTCCTATATGTATACCAACCGAATATCCATAGTCATTTATATCATGGACACAATGAATATTCAACCAAAATGTGTGAATCACAGTCTCCAATCTCTTTCTTATAAATATACCACCTCATCTTCACCACAAGATAGCAAGCTAAATTGGTATTCACATGAACAAAGGGGAAGGTGAGAAAAACACAGAGAGATTAGATGAAGAGACATTCACATGGGAGTTGGAGACATCAGATAATTAGCAAACTATCTTGTGTTGGGTACTTAGCAATGCACTCAAACAAGTTTTACATAGGTCACGTGATACGTCCCCCCAAGTGCTAATGGACTGTCAACCTAGAGGGATGCCACAACCTGACTCACACGATGATCTATCAGTCCATTTGAGCTAGAAAGTTTGCTCACAGATGATAATCACAAGTATAAACTTTCTGGCTACATCATCGACCATCTGAGTATGCAAGCAACAACTCATTCTTGAAGATGCTCTTATAGTATCGTATTCTATATCACGGCCTCAATATCAAGTGTATGTACATCATAGTAGAAACAAGCATATTGTGGGAGTTGGTAACTTGTGTTGACGTTTGATTAGCATTTGTTGCGGTATCAATAGAGAAGAGCACTTATAATCATGCTAGGCAAATGTATGCGAGTCCGACAAACACCTTCTAATAAATCAAAATGTCTTTCTAGTTGTTTGCCCTAAACAATATCACATGGCTCTTGTGTCGGGCAAGTGGTATTGAACTAAAGTGACTAGGTGAGACTTGGCCTATCATGCACACCTCCCTATTCCCTGCTCCATCCTCCCTCTTCGCCCATCAACTGAATGTGATCGTCCACGGTTGTCAAAGTTCAGACATGATGTCAACGTTTATTTAGTCTTTCCTTTGAAAATATGCCAGCATTAGGGCATCTCCAACACCGATCCTCAAATCGTTTGCTACCATTGGTATAGGGTGGGGGCGGGGCGGATTTGCGGGCATCCGGACCATTGTTATGCCCGCATCCGACTACCCTCCCCCACCCAAAAACTATATATCCCTCCCCGCATGCATGTTTCCACAAGAAAGGGGTCATCGCCACTACAAAGCACCAGTGCCACATTCATGCCAGCACAGAGCGACGCAACCTCTCACAACGTTCAGACATTGAAGCGGCGCGGCGACCGAGAGCATCGCCCTCGTCAGTTCTATGTGTAGGTGGCTACCCCACATTCAAACAATAGCGCCCGTCTGTCCGCCTACCTTGCATTAAACATGTGTGCCGTTGACTAGAAATGGCAAGCTGACACCATCTGTTCGCCCGTCTGCCGCCCACCATTAATCACTTCTGGTTGAACTGCCATCCTCCGCTCCTCTTTCTCCTATCTGCACCACACCTGCCATGGCATCCTCAAGCTCGAAAGCTGTATGGGACATCCTCTCCTCCGAGCAGTAATAGGAGCTCGCTGCCATTGCAGCCGGCTGGCAAGTAGGCGGGCAGAAGGATGCCAGCACTACCGCCGGCCCAATGGCAGAGGCGGCCGACGACGAGCAGGTGCCACCCTCCTCGAAGATCCATGCCTGCATCACAATCGGCACGGCCCATGCTCATTACACGGAAGTGGTGTTGGCCGAGTGGGAGGCCGCATTCCGGCAGCTGTAGGCCAACTAGGAGTACAATGTCCGCCTCTCGACGAGCACCGACACACAGAGGAGCAACTCATCGCCGGCACGGGCATCACGCTGAACGTGGACTTACCCGAGAGGAGGCGCTGCTCCAGTCCTATCGCACCGCTCATGAAATCTACCATGACCGTTGGCGGTACCGCCAACGTCAGGCAGAGTTAGAAGCCGCCTACAGGGACTTTGATCAGGCGGCACATGAGGTGTTCGGTGAGAGAGAGAGGACGAGGACGGAATCGCTAGATACGCCACGGTCCCGCCCCGCTGCCACGACAACGAAGTGGGCACGTCCGTGGGCGCCGCCGGCAACAAGGAAGAGTAGCACATGGGAGGTCACAGGCGTTTGTATCCTAGGTGGGCCACCGCTCCTCCCTCCCGTTTAAACCAAGCTTGGAGGCTTCACCCTCGTCAGCCGATTAGCCGCAAGCAAGCTGCGGAGGCTGAGCTTCATTTTCCGGGGCTCATGACTGGCTGGAGATGGGGAACGGGCGCCGATAGTCATATAGACTAGGTTTAGATGAAAAGCATATGGTTTTATGTAAAAATTATCCTGGTATGAATGAATACCATCTGGTGCGTATAAATATGCATCAAATTTGTTAATGTGTATTATATTTCTTCCAAATCTAACGAGACATATGTGGATAGCTTTGGATGGTCGGCTCGGGCATCTTTGTCGTGGACCTTTAGAGCATCTCTAGCAGATCCCGCAAAAATGTGTCGTATATAAACAGTATACATACCCCCATAAAATGAATTTGCGATACCGCAATGCATCAGACAGAACAGACTCCGTAAACTCATACCGTGAAAGTTTTTTTTTCTCTTTTTCTCCCTGCGCTTCTTCTTTCCCGGGATGCACGCATGGATGAAGTCAAACTCCGTCCAGCCAGAACGGTGCCGCTGCAGCCCGCCGCCTGCACTAGTAGAAAAATGGCCATTTGTCAAACATGGTTCTCGAACGGGGTGGGTAAAACAGATAATGCAATGCAGACTTGCTTTCACTATGATGAAAGTCTCTGATCTCCAAGACAGAACATTAACCTCTTAATTGACATTCATGATAAGAGGATGGACTGATAAGATATTGCAATGCGGACTTGTTACAGAATTCTTTAATAAATGAGATGTTTTTTCATGTTGCTACCTTGTGGATACGTTTAATGACATGTTTTGAGTGTTTGACTATATCTAAACAGGATATTTAGGGTCATCGAAATGACATAGTTTAACAGAAAGTGGGTGTGCCAACTACCAGGATTATAAGCTCTTTCAGCTTTGTATTGCTATTAATTTTACATAATGCATGGTGGTTTTACAGATTTATGTTCTTCCCAGACAATACTTATATTCAATAAATCTACAATAAATGTTTGGTAATTAATTGTGTAAATTAATCTAGTTCCTTTTTGTTTTTAATTTCTCACAAACTAAATCGATTCAGCCACAAAGCATAGACACACACTACAGACAGTAGCAATATTTCTAGTGAACTGTCCCAGAGGTCTGACGAATATCAGCTTGGCACTTGTAGTGAAATACTTTAGCGGGAACTTATTTCTAGTGAACTATTTTAGTGGGAACTTATTTATAAAAACGGCAAGCTCAGTTTCTTCATGCCTAGTAGAAGTCACATAGTTAGTATGAAATTTTAATCAATGGCTGTTTCAATTTTGATTATGTATCTTCTATTTTATCTTACCACAAGTTTGCTGCATGTAGCTATGCTATTGCATCTCGGAAATCCTACAGCCATATCCTCCAGTTCGCTGTATGTCTGGGTCAGCTCTACGGATGCTTGGTCTACTTCATTATGGCCTACTTGGATGGCTTCAACTTCTGGGCCAGTTCATTCTACTTCTGGGCATATTTCATCGGCGCAAACAGTTCATGGGTTGTGATACCAACGGTGATCGCCACAAGGAGCTGGAAGAAGATCTGTGCAGCCATTCATCAAAGCGAAAGGTGAAGACTAAGTAAAGCCTGCCATAGTCAGGGTTTGATTGCAACCAGGACACTGCACTATGGAAAATATTGTTTGTTTGCCACACTGAAATTGTTGTTTTATTACTATAAATCTGCTTGCACGACATTGTCTCAAACAACTATGTAATACTTGATGGTGTTTTTCCCTATCAAGGAGGTTGCTACTTGTTTGCATTAAATGAAAAGGTTGTGCGACAATGAAAGCCCTTCCTATGCAATATAATCTCTGTTTTAGTCTTTCTACTCAACTCAATAACCTTTCTTTTGCTTTCAGCAAACAGAATTTTGAAGCCAATTCTAGTGTGATGAATGATAATACTTGTGAAGGTGATGATTACCTTGATTATTTTGTATATACTGTTTCTATTTCTCCCGTGAACCTTGTGCCTTTTTTCTTCTTGTTATTCGGTTCTCTGATTTAGCAATTCCTGTTATTCAGGTTGGACACCACCCTTGATGTGATAACAAGTTGAAATACCAAAAATCGTATCTATGGTTAGTTCAAAAAGAGAGTTTTGTTTGGGAAAGCAGGAAAAGCCAAGTCGGAGCCCATGGAACGGCACGAGCTGCTGATGCCGACCAATGACGACAACACCACTATGTGCCTCCTGCGCTGGAGACAAAATATACAGACCCAACTAAGAAAAGCGTAACATTTCGCAACACTTGCTACAAATGGATGAAGAGAACCGTCGGTGCAGTCTTACAAATCCACTGGTGCAGAGTACAGAATTAACAGGGAATTGTTTCATATAGAACATTTGGATCCTTCAACATAGCTTAGATTCTCATCGCTTGGTTAATCTCTCGTGAATTCCGCTAACTAACCAGAGGACTGAGACAGACATAACACATCTCAAGTTCTTTTTTTGCCTTGGCTTTTTAATAAAAGTTGGGGCAGGGGGGTAACCCTTCTCATTTAAAAAAATATTTCTTTTTTGCACTAATGGCCAAACGCTTTGTTGTAGACAATTTTTAGTGCGGATTGACCATTTTCTAGTGATTGCATAGAACGACATGAGTCGTCAATGCTAACAAGTATGTGCCTTATATACTGATGCAGGTCTTAGCAAAGGTTCAAGCCAGGTTTGATGGGAACACAAACAAACATTTAATGATATTACCAAGTTGCCAGGTTCAAGCCAGGTTTGAGAGAAAATACACTTGCATTTTACTCTATCTCTGCCACAGCCCACTTACATTTTACTCTATATATCTCTTTTCCTGCATGTAATGATACTACCAAGTTGGAAAGTAAGTCACGTTAAAGTCAGTTGATTTATGATGAAAAATACACTTGCATTTTGCTACAAAAAAAATTCTTTTTTTCTTCCATCCACATTCGATTTTGTTGAACATTTTCGTTTTATGATGGAACCGGTGCCCTTGTTTGCTGGAACCAGCTGGTGGATGTGCTACATCCGGTGTCGATCGAGGGATGCTACAACCAACAAACTTTTTTGCTGGAGTTCGTTGTTGATTTTTGTTTCCTGCAACTGACGTTTGGTTTTGCTACCACCGGTGACTTCATTTGCTACTGCCAGCGACGACATGTTTTTGCTAAATAATTCTTGTAGATGACATAACTTTGACGGTGGGCGACAATGTTCCTTTTGTTGAAATCGACGCAGCTTTTTGCATCCTCCGGCGACAGTTTTTGCAACCACCATATGTTGACATGATCGGCTCCCTTCTTAAATTTTTGCTACAATCACGCCGTTTTTGTTTTACTGCTACCGGCAACCACAAAAGCTTTTGCTACGATGGCGACCGCTTGTGGTACCGGCAAACATTTTTTGCTGGAACCGGCACATTTATTTACTATGATCAGCCGACATTTTTGCGACAACCGGCAACCCGAGGGTAGTTTTTTGCAAACTCATCGTCAGAAGTGCGGCGACCGGCGATCATGGCCGCCGGAGCTGTGGCCACCACCACCTGAGTTGCGACTGTCGTCACGCGGAGCTGCAGTCACGGGGACATGCTACTGCATGCGCGAAGCCGGTGAGAAATACAACAGACGAGCGCAGTTGACAGCGACCGGCGGCGAGGGGATGAGACCTAGCGGGCGATGACCGGCGAGGGGATAAGATGCGGCGGGCGGTGCTTTGAGGCCGGGCCGCATGCTCATCAATGGCGGTGATGGATTGCTTTCTTACAAAAGAAGGCACACAGGGGAGAAGAAAGGAGATCACACGGCTACATATCGCTACATCTTACGCTGCTGGCGGGTCGCTGCGTATCACTCCCCTTTCTTTTATGGGCTGGCCATTTATCGCTTTATTCTCCACCAATTTTTGGAACGTTCTAGAACCTTCCCTGAACCAGTTTTATTTGTTTTCCTTCCATTCTTTATTTATTTTTCCTTTTTTCGTTTTTTCTTTTTATCTTTCTTTTATTTTTCTTTTTTCTTTTTATCTTTCCTTTTTATTTTTTAACTATTTTCGTTTTTTATTTTTTTCTATTATTTTAATATATTTACAAACATCTTCTCAAATTCATAAATTATTTTTGAAATAGGCAGTCTTTCAAATCTTAAACATTTTATTTCAATTGTGAACATTTCTTAAATTCTTGAACATTTTTTTACAAATACCTGAACAATTTTCGAATTCGTTATATGTGAAATTGCGTACGTTTTTAGAAAATCCTGAACTATTGTTTTGAACTAGAATCATTTTTAAAAATTTGGGAACAAATTTCCAATTTTGAAAACAATTTTTGAAACTCAAGAACATTTTTTGTGTTCATTAATTGTTTTGAATAAACGAACATATTTTGAATAATTTATAAAATTTCAGAACATCTATAAAATAAGTGAAACACTTTTTGAATATTTTGAACATTTTCTGAAAATTCGTGAACAAGTTTTTGAGTACACGAACATATTTTTTCAAATCACAAATAATTTTTGTCCATGAGATTTTATCATTTTCCGAACATCTTTCAAATCATGAACTGTTTTTTAAATTCTTAAATATTTTTTACAGAATTCACAACTAGTTTTCAAATCAATAATCTTTAAAAAAATGAAAAACTGAAAACTGAAAAAGGAATTAGTAGAGGTCCCCTAAAAAAGGCATAGGGAATACATATCTCTCGCGCTTCAGGGAGATTAGAGACCAATTGTGTTGATGAGAAGTTCTTATTATTTTATGGAATGTCAAAAAAACTCTCCTTATTTTTGAACGGACCATGATTACATGCACCAGCACTATTCTACAAGCTGTCTTGTGTTTTCTCAAGGGCAGCGTTTCTACGCGGTGAAGCTGTTAGCATGGATGCTCATCCCGTCTTGATTCAGTGGTCACAGCTACCAGCGGGGATCATATGATGTCGTGTTCACCTGGATCAACCACTACCGATCCAACTAGTCGGTAGATTGTCACCCGATACAGCAGCTCGATCTGCTTTATAGCGTTGCCAACAAGATTTCTTGTGGTGAACTGATGCTTGAGGAACATGTAAGAAGTCATGCCTCAAATGTTTCTACCGAGTCTTAGTCTTTTTCAAGATCTCATTAGCAACGTAAGGTCTGATTTGCACATCATGTCACGATAAACTTCCCAATGTCTTCCATGCCTACAGGTAATCAAATACTTGCTAGGAAGTGAATGCGAGATGCGATTTTTGTCTCACGATGATAGGATAGACCAACAGCTGGGGAAGAGGAACTTGGTATTTATATATTGGAAAACGGATCGAGGATCTTGAGCCATCATGAAGCAATAAGCAAGTCAGATGACAAGGACTCTGTCAACAAATATACAAGGCCATTCGGTTGGCCATAAAGCAAACTAAATCAAGTAATCATGTGAATGTTTAACACGAGTACTTCACATGCACAATAACAACCATGCAAGTAGATGAATACAAGAAATAAACGCAGAACACACTTTCTCTTTCTCTCGCCTCCGTGGCGCCTTTGGGGGCGGGAGGGACCGCAGCGCCGCTAACCCCGCCTGGCCTCCTCCCCCTCACCCGCGCCGTCCCCATAGGAACCCGCCGGTGGCGCCTGGGCAGGCTCTCGGTGCAGTGGCGTCATGGAGCTTCGCTGGGATGCGCTGCTCATCCACTCCTACTGCTCTGCGTGGAGTCGACCGCAGAGGTGTTTGTTTCATGCAGCGCAGAGGTGCACATGGCGACACAACACAATGGACAACGTGACTGTCTATGGCTATTTGTCAAGTTGGCGCATGACATATTGGTTGCGGCACGGGTGGGGTGGTGCAGTGGTGGGTAGCCTTGGACCTCGTTCTTTAGGCATGGTGGCATCCTCTAACGTTGTGTGTGCTTGTAGTTGCAGCGTGGTGGATGCAGTGGTGGTTGCATGTCGGCGATCTTGTCTCTTTGATCTCCCAGCCATGGTCGCCACTGTTTGTGGTCCTCGCTGACAATGGTTGGGCCCCTTCCATAGGGCTCGATGAGCTGGAGGTTCAAAGGGATTGGTTACTGGGCATGATGGCACGGTGGCGCCTTTTCTGAGTCGTCTCGGAAGGTTGTGGTTTGTCGTTTCTTGGATTGATGTGGTGGTTGTTGGTGTGGCCGGATCCTTCTCAGGTTTCTTCGTGGGTGCTTATTGGGTGAAAGCTATATAACTATATTGATCGACGATGGTTTATACTGGCTGCGACAGAGCCTGTGGGCGTTGCGTTTGCTTCTTGAAGCTGTCTCCGAAGAGGTTGTTCACTTCTCTCCAGGTTGTAGGCGAGTACAAGCTGCGGTGTGCCGGTTGTGTCTTTATTGTTTTCTTTTTCTTTTTTGTGTCGTGGTCGGAGTTTCTGTTTGATCGTTTCCAAATCAGGAAAGCATGTGTGCGATTTTCGGTAAAGTCTTCCTTATAAACCGGATCAACTATATTCTTCTTTCTGAAATTGAATGAGCACCTATACCCTCTTGTCGAGGTTCCTTCAAAAACAAGAAAAATGAAAAAAGCACCAAAGTCTCACATAACTTCACCAAATGTAGGGAACACTATTTGCATTTATAAGGTTCCTGCTAATCTCTTAATAAAAATTGAACATCAGCTATAACAAAGAATTGCCAATGGACAACAGAATTTCAATAACAAATCTCTTAATAATATTTTACCCTAAAAGTTTTCTCACTTGTCCAACTATTTTTCGGTTGCCTAGCAACGAACATTTGTAATTTGCACGGATCAAGTAGATGCTTTTTGTTGGAATTAATCCTGACGTGAACTAGGTACATGTGCGTATGCGAGTCCAACTATGGCAAGAAGTCATGACCGTGTAGTAGTACAAGTCGTGACCGAGTAGTATTGCTATAGCTGATCCTAGCGTGTATATATATGTAGCCTGCACCCCTTGTAACTTGTATCATCGAAAGCAATAAAGAAAACCAACAGGTACGATACGTACCTGCGCCATCAATCCAGCGAGTTCTCGCGTGCGTTCGTGTGTGTCCAGCTGGTCAACTCGATCAAGTAACATCGATCAGCCTGCTGTTGTGTACGTGTGTGAGTTGTACTGTTCTGGCCGGTGCAGGTACGTGCGGCGTACGTAGCTATTTTTGCTAGCTTTGATCAATCGGGAATCCAGTGCTTTACTTCGTCGTTCGTCGTCGGTTGTCGCCGTCGCCAGAAAGTACTTGGCATCTGATCTGGGCCAACAATTGGTATCAGAGCAAGGTTGATCTCCTAGTAACGGAAGGTCATGTCGGACGATGAGAAGACCAAGCAGCTGGCGGAGTACTCTGCTGCGGCTCAAGTAATTGCTGCTCCAGTGAGATCGGAGTATCCATGATTCGACCGTGGGAACTTCGTGGTGTGGGCGACCATGATGGAGTGGGCGCTCGAGGCCAATGAGCTCTGGGAAGCCGTCGACCCCGGCGGTGACGAGTACCTGAAGGGTGGTGCCCTGTATCGGAAGGATCGCCAGGCTATCACGGCCATCTGCTCGGTGATGCCGGTGGACGTGCAGCAACATCTAATCTCGAAGAAATCAGCGAAGGAAGCATGGGACACGCTCAAGACAATGCATCTAGGGCACTCGCGTGTGCGCGAGGCGAACTTGCAAACTTTGCTGAAAAGTTACGAGAATCTGAGGATGGGAGAAGATGAGATGGTGGATGCCTTCGCAGCAAGGGTCACCATGATGGTAAACGAGATTCGCGGTCTCGGGGAGAAGCTAGAGGACATCTCCGTGGTCCGGCGTTTTCTACGTGCCGCTCCACCGCGCTACATGCCGATTGTGTAAGCGATCGAGCAATGCGTTGATCTCAAGACTCTCACTTTGGATGATCTGTTGGTCGCTTCAAGGCCCATGACGAGAGGATGAAACTGAGTTACGGTGATGCAAAACAGGATGAGTACCTGATGCTAACACGTGCTCAGTGGGAGGCAATGGTTTCCAAAGAGAACAATTTCGACAAGGCGTCCGGTAGCGGCAAAAAGTACCGTCCCGCAAAGGACACCGACGAACAGTCGGAGAAGCCAAGGAAGAAAAAGTTCGACAAGAGGAAGATCCGCTGCCACAACTGTAATCTGCTCGACACTTCAAGTCGGAGTGTAAGAACCCCCCAAAGGAGAAGGCACTCATGGCTCAGTTTGGTAAAGAAAGTGACATGATGTTGATGTGTGAACTCGTGGACGAGGGTCCAGTTCTTCAAACGTTGGCTAAAGAAATTGTCGCGTTCGATGAAGAAAGAATTCACTCTCATGATTATGATTCGGAAACTCGTGTCAATGCTACGGACGCGGGAGGTGATTCCAAAAGTTATATCGATGCTATAGGCATAAGTGCTAACTTCGCTGGAGCGGATGCAGCGATTGCCGCGTGTGCTCGGCCGTGGAGAAGCAGCCTTGTTACAGACCTGAGGGGTATTTCCGAAACTCATGTCGAAGCTACTCACACGGATGGTAGTCCTATTAATGCTGATGCAAAAGTAGACACGGGCGCAGCAGCTAGCAGTGGCACCTGTGCTACATTTGGGTGGCCCGAAGGCAGCAGCTCAAGAGATGGGCCAGACAGGCCGAAGAACAGCAGCAGCTGCCCAGTTCAGGAGGGAGCTACTGGTGGCCTGCGTGGAGGAGCCTTAAGTGGTGGAACAGATGGATTTGGCTCGTCAAGAGAAGTTCCACTAGGCTGCAACTCAGGCGTGAAGACTGTTGAGCGTGGCCCAAAGGGAGAAGGAGGCTCAAGTGAAGGCGTGTCTAAAGGCCATGGAGGTGACGGGCTTGGCTCATTGGTTAGTGCTGGCAACCTGGCCAGCAGCAGTCTAAGCAAGCCACGGGGCCTACCAAAGGCGATGCATGCATGCCCACGTTCTATGTATGAGGATGCATCAGGAGCTCTGTTGTTTGCATGCTTGCACGCAGGAAAGGATGCCATGTTGGCACCTGCATCGCCTCCGACAGTATAGGAGGAGAGGACAACGCCACCTACACCCGTATTGCTACAACCGGTGTTACACCCATATTCGGAGAATTCTCTTCGGACGACTGACCCAGTAAAGGTGAAAAGGAGTGGAGGGCGGTGTCTAGCAAGCGCCGAGGAATCGGCGGATTTCGAGGACGCGAATATGAAGTGGTGTTGGCGTCAGACTATGGAAGAGGAGTTGAGGTCGATCCACTACAACAATGCATGGGAGCTTGTGGATCTTCCCAACAATGGAAAAGCCATGGACCTCAAGTGGGAATTTATGATCAAGAGAGATGCCGAAGGGTCCGTGAAGCACAAAGCGAGGCTAGTAGCCAAAGGGTACGTGCAAGAGGAAGGTGTGGACTTCGAAGAAGTGTTTGTTCCCGTTGCAAAGATGGAATCGGTGAGATTACTCATAGCTCTTGCGGCTCAAGAGTCATGGAGGATACATCACATGGATGTAAAATTTGTGTTTTTGAACGGAGAGTTAGCAGGAGACATTTATGTGAACCAGCCACCGGGGCTCATCAAAGAGGGAGAAGAACACAAGGTACTGAAGCTACACAAAGTCTTGTATGGGCTACAGCAAGGTACATGTGACGACGTCGTGATTAGGGGGTGATTGTTGGAATTAATCCCGACGTCAACTAGGTACATGTGCGTATGCGAGTCCAACTATGGCAAGAAGTCATGACCGTGTAGTAGTACAAGTCGTGACCGAGTAGTATTGCTATAGCTGATCCTAGCGTGTATATATATGTAGCCTGCACCCCTTGTAACTTGTATCATCGAAAGCAATAAAGAAAACCAACAGGTACGATACGTACCTGCAGCCATCAATCCAGCGAGTTCTCGCGTGCGTTCGTGTGTGTCCAGCTGGTCAACTCGATCAAGTAACATCGATCAGCCTGCTGTTGTGTACGTGCGTGAGTTGTACTATTCTGGCCAGTGCACGTACGTGCGGTGTACGTAGCTATTTTTGCTAGCTTTGATCAATCGGGAATCCAGTGCTTTACTTCGTCGTTCGTCGTCGGTCATCGCCGTCGTCAGAAAGTACTTGGCATCTGGTCTGGGCCAACAACTTTTATATGAGGAGACCAATCGAGTAAATTAACGATCATGTGTCTGTTGCTTCTTTTCATGAATTATTACTTTAGAAAACTGATAAAAATGTTTTGAATCGGCTTATGATGATTGTGAATTGGTACTTTTAATTATGAGCAAACCAATGATAGTAAGACATTTTGTGACCATTTCGTGCAACAAAATATAACTTTTTAAATACAAACCATCATAAAATTTGAGGGTTGGGACCCTAGCTAGCAGACACTCCCGGCTATCATTATAAATATCGGTGATATATTTATTACCTATTCTACCATCGTCATGATATTTTGGTCATAAATAGACATATTTCTTATAGCGTCTGCATTTTTCACCAATAGACACATAGCTGAAAAATGCAAAGGCGGAGAGCAAGTATAGTAGTGAACTTTAACTGGACTTCCACAAACTCCTATATGTCTAATTGAGGGATTTTGACTTGATGAGCAAAGTTAATTGATGTGTTAGAAACATGCACGATTAGTAGTAACTATCAAAGACCACACAATCCTCTTAATTTTTTTCTCACGAGCAAATGAAACTGACGAGGGCTTGCAAGCAAGCTCATGTGGCAACCGTCAACCGTGCAGGCATGCAGTACTAGCTCGTTGTGGCGCAGATTAGTCATCTCCATATACAGCCATCTCCATATACAGCCATCAACCGTCTACCGTCAACCGTCAACTGTCAACCGTCAACCGTCAACCGTCAACCACATACAGCCATCTCCATATGATGCAACAGCGAAAGGATCCGAGGAAGAAAATTGAATGTCATCCAGAGATTATTTGAGTATGATGTGCAGATGCGGTGAATAGAATGCATCGCTAACATACCATCAGTCTCATGCTCTGTGGCTGCGATGTCCTTGTATACCCGCTAACTATGGAAACATGCTTGGACACTAAAACGTTGGTCACGAGACACTATGCTTGGGCCTCTTGTGATCAAAGCTTCAATTGATGTCTCTATTTTTTATGCAATATAGAACCATCAATGTAATTTCTAGATGTCAATGATTTTGCAACAGCTGATGTATTTATTTTTTCTAGCGAAGTTAGCTTTTGCGTTGTTTGGATGTCGTCAAGGCACCATACTATTAATAGGAATTCATTTCTCATGGGGATTCGTTTGCATTAAACTGTTTTATTAGCTTATTTGCATTATATTATTATTTGTATGATACAAGGGTCACGATTGCGTATCATATTTTGTTCTGTTAATTGCATGATAAGAAAGGCCAGGTATTCCTTCTGCTGCATGAACTGAAAGCTCAAAACAGTGGTGTGCAGGCTGCTTTTTATCTGGAGTGTTAGCCTGTTAGAGGATGTGTGATATTGTTTCCCTCTAGCAACTATAGAAGTTCTTCAGCAGGTGTGTCAGTTTCCTGTTCCAACGCTTGTAGAATATGAGCAGACTTTCCAAGATTGGATCTATGTTGTCTGCTCCATGGTTCTCTAGAGTACTAACAAATATCTGGAACTCTAAGACTATCTAGTGGCTGGTTTCTGTCAATGTGTTTTTGGATACGACCTGCATGTTCGGTGTTGCTGCAATGTGCGAATAAGGTCTCTGTCTAACTGTGTTGGAAGAGCTAGTACTCTAGCAGCTGCTGCTTTTTCATACATAAACTTTTGCATGCGGAGTGAGTAGTATGTTTACATAGTTCTTGTTGGTTTCTATACACAAATATCAGTTTGATACTCCCTCGTTTCACTTAACTTTATGGTGTGTGCAAGTTTTTTGCCCATATTCTGAATTGTAGTGCCTACTTACTTGTTTGGACTAAAATAGCCGTGTGGCTGGACATGGGCGTGAAACAACCTCCTCTGCATGCGGGAGTGTGTGTGGCTGAGATACTTTGCACATGGATCTGGACAGAGTTGGTGGAGGGGTATAATGATCCAAAGGACATGCGCGAGCGCATGCATTGGTATTGCAGCTCAACAAAGTGCGCACTAGAATTTGGAACGAAGGGAGTATAACAATTTCGACCTCCAAGGAAACAACTCATGTGGCAATCCTCCTGCAGAAAAAGAGCGTGATCTCTTTTAACTAGAGAAACACAATTATCACACATATTCCTGTATTCATCCACGGAAGTGGTTTATTGTACTGAATAGAAGTGTTGCCAATTGTTTTTTGGATAAACTAAGTGGATCTGGTCCAAGATTAAGGGTAAAATAATTTTAGAGATCTCAGGTTTGGTGTAATTGCAGACTCCACTATTTAGCCTTAGGTTAATGTTGGTGGGTGGTACCAAATTAGGTACACACTTGTGGCATGTTATATGGTCTAGGTAGGTTCTAAGGAAGGGGATTGTTGGACAGATGGTTGTGCAAGCTTGCTCTTACAAATAGGTTTACGTCATGTGTCTTGTTGTATGCTGGTGCCCCATTATGGCTTCAGGATGAATCTTCTTTTCATATTGGCCTACATTATACGCTGGCGCGGTGGCGCCCCATTATGGCTTCAAGATGTGGATGCTTTCTTAGGATC
Organism: Triticum aestivum; assembly: GCF_018294505.1. Lineage (NCBI taxonomy): Eukaryota > Viridiplantae > Streptophyta > Magnoliopsida > Poales > Poaceae > Triticum > Triticum aestivum. The sequence goes on from NC_057812.1 coordinate 41,029,157, forward strand.
AAATTTACTTCCAACTTTGTCTTGGCCTTTTCCTGAATCTTGTTCAATTTTTCATTGCAACGTGGGATATACCGTGTCTCTCTTCCAATGCAACCTGCAAATTTTTTTAGGAAAATTATTCTAATACTCTTTTTTCCATTTCTAATACTCTTTTTAAGCCCACATATGCTGGTTTCTAATACTCTTTTTTCCTTCTTTTCGTGTTCAAGGAAAAAAAATTGAGTGTTGAAGTGAATCATCTAATTCAGGGACGAAACACAAATAAGATTGTGCTTATGTCGCTACCTCCTACGTCTACAACAGTATAATTTCAGGTCTGTATATATGGACCAACCTGTTATTTGTACCATGTCACTGATTCATATTGGTTGTTAGAATTTAGTTGCTTGTCAAATGTTCATTGTATTAAGAAGTATGATGTAGCGTCTATATCCAATGCAACTTGGCTATAGTTTATCCAAAGTAGATGTCTATTACTCTGGTTGATTTGAGACGGTGATATGGTTTTGGGGGTCCATGTGCACCTGAGCTTAGCTACTTTCTCTACTTTTCTTGTTCTGGGAACTCCGTGTACACTGTATAAAATTAGTCTACAACATAATCAAATTAACCATCTCATAGCTGCACAATTTTCTTACCGGTCTTGGTAATAGGGGCCCACGAGGTACTTCTGTAAAGTACATACAAAGATGTACTATATATGTGCAAAGTATCAATTCAGTACACCGAATCCTATGACTTGTACCTCTAATTGAGGAGGGGGGAATGTCAAAGCAGTTAAAATAATCCTAAACAATCTGGAAACATATAGCTTTGAATAGACATATATTATTTTGCTGAAGAGTTCAGTCCATGCATGTTTTGCCATCTAATTTTGTGTTTTGGGTTGTATGTCATTGATACTTTTAAGTCCTATGATGATTATAAAAACACCTCGCCCTGCTATTTTGTTATATTAGATGCTCTCCTGCTTTGGCTAAATCAGATAGAGGCTTTAAGCATATTCAATTTAGATAATGACAGTCTTAATTTGGATAAATGAAATAACAGGAGTCCAGACTAATGTGGAACAATTGGTCAAAATATAAAAGTTTGGTTCCTATCGGTTTAGTTAGTGGCCTATATGCATCTTATTTGGACCACAATATTTTTGTACGGTTATTGATTTGCTAGCGCATATTCTAAACTTAATTTTGTTAGCTCCTATCTGGTGTTCTTTCTTATAATATCTTTTTATACGTCGCAAGCTTACTCTGTCACGAGAGTTTCTCCGTGTTTATGAAGAAAAGATTTGCGTTCAGAGCACCTTCGGTATAAGAATTTGTTTTATAATTCTTGTTGGTCAGTCACAAAGCATTAATTTTGGTTTGCTTTATAATTTTTTCAGGAGTAATGGGAAATTATGAGCTCCTACTTGTTTTTATGCCAGCTCTATGTCGTAGTTAGCTGTGACCTTCTTCCCCGCGTGTTCGTGATAATCAGTTAAATTCCAGAGGGAATTGTGATTGTGATTAGTATCTTTAAGATCGATGGGGAACTCTTGACCAACATTTTGTGAGCAGACTAAGAAGTGACCTAATATTGGTATGCAGATCACAGTCATGCCAATTTCAGTATTGTCTAAATTGATCATGGTGAAACTACATCTGCTATTCTAGATTCAAGTTGAGCCTTGACCTCTACAGATATGTACTTGCTTTTCCTCTCCATAGGTTTCTAGCACTCTGAATGTATCCTATTGGCACATAATTACATCAATTTTCCTTGCAAATCAACTTAGAAATCCATTGCCCCCTGTACAAAATCAACTTTGAATGGATCATGGCCACGCATAACTTCAGTTTTGGCTAGGTTTTGGAACTGACAAACATCCGTTGTATATGTGTATTCAGGTTAAGAAAAGATATGGTATTCAAACTATTCTGATTTCTCTATTAAATCGAAGATGACAATGACATCGACGAAGGTCTGTATGCTCCTGTTGTCAAGTCTGCTTGATTTTCTTCTTCTAATTTTAGCTAGCTCTGCCTGGTGAAAGCATTCTTCCATGCTAAGTAGCCAGTCATTTTGCATTTAGTTTTGTCGTAATATTAATTCAGGTTCTACAGTCTGCTAGGTCATGTTTTTTATTTACTTAAGTTCCCATCTAATTGACTGAATTAGTCACGTATGGGAGAGCAGTCTGAAAGTTATAATAGGGTATGCAATAATAGTGTGATTTATGTTGCTGGAAGTACTGCCAATGCTTTTGTCATTTTTCAGGTTTGCTCTCGGTTCTGTTGGCAAGGGATCTTTGGTCATGCATCCATTGTAGAATGGCAATAGTTGAGCATCAAGGGACAACCGAAATTACTATGATGATATTTCAGGTAGTAATTACTCGAACATAAACTTTTCTCCTTCTTCTTTTTTTCTCCTTTATTTTGGTATGATGATGTGTTGATGCCCCCTGTCATGTAATTATTCCAAGATAACCTGACTGTAATATTTCTGGGAGAAATATTATTACGAATAGAGAAAGCTTTATTTCAGGCATCTTAATATTTCATATCGTCCTAATATTACAGTCAGGCTATCTTGGATGAAAGACATAGTTCGTGTGAATCATGACCTTCTATGCAATATTTCTCTCTGTGTAATCATTCATGTGTGTATATGTGGGTATGTTTGTTGGTATCTACTCACTATATTATATACCGTGTTATTCATACATCCCGGGCCCTGCGGGGAGATCAGAGGCTGGCAGTGCATGCAACAGGGCATGTTAATCAGGCAAATTATCATTCAAAGACTGGGTCTATGATGCTTGGGGCGAAGGTCCTATTTCTCTCATTCCTCCCTTCCAACCCTCAACATTTTGGATCATGGATGTAAGCTGTGCACAGTCACATTTTTTTGGTAAATGCATATGAGCAATGAACTTGGGAGCATTTTTATTCTGGTGTTAGTTTGCTTGATCTAAATATATGATGTATTGATCTGTACGCTGATGAACAATTTGGCTGATGCATATTGCTCCTTAGCTGATCCGTCTAACCACTACAGTCATGTGGCTTGATTGGCTTTGTGACTTGATTACATATTGTGGTTCGACCAGATTGGCTTGTGAGATGCGATATTATGCAGGGTAGTCCTATTTTTATTTCAAAAGCTCAGTATTTTTTTACAATGGATAGCACAACTTAGGCACGCTTCACTTATTTGCCAACCTGTTCCCAGAATCTTTATTTTAGTTCCTTCCTGCATCAGATCTTTTTTATCTTTAGGCTGAATGATAGAGTGGAGATGTTAAACTCCTTCATGCTTAGAACATGGTGATAAGGAGAACATCTTTTTTTAGTTATGATTTATTTGAGATGTTTAAACAATGATTGCTACTTTCAAATAGATTTGATATGTTTCTCTGAAGTTTCATTCATTTCATGTGTGTTCAGGTATATATACTAGAAGTTATTATGGCTCACTTACATTTATATCACGTCGACACAGCGGATCAGCTGGTTAGAATTCTGTATATTTTTCTTCACCTCGTGAGAGGCACATCTTCCAACCAAGAATGTCATCAGCGACTATCCTGAGGACATGGTCAGAATAGAATCTCAACACTTGCATTTTCATCTCCTTCTACCTTTTTTGTGTTTTGAGGTGTTAGAAATTGTGGGAAACAGTTCTGGATTGTGTGTGTATGGTAGTTTGCAAGTGAATTTGCGACTATTTTGGATATTGTCCCCAATTGAGGTTAATTTGAAATTGTGGATGCACACATGGTTTGTGTTCTTTATCATGGGGTATCTGTTCTTTTGCACATAGGTAGAAAGTGCTTGGTGGGTTTTTTCTTTTAGTTCAATTGGCATGGCCTATTGATGTGTGTGCTGGTCCTGCATGTCCTGTGTCATGCCAGTGGCGTCAGTTTGTGAGGATTGTTTGATAGAACATGCTCGTCATAGTGTGTTGTCAGGAAGGTGTGGATGCAATAAGACCTGTGCCCTTTAGTTTAGTCTCGTTTTTTCTGGTACATTTGAATTAGTCTATTAGTCCGTGTCCATGTATTCTTTTGTTTTTGGTTGGCACTTTCAGGTTTGTTTGCCGAGAGACAGAGAGTTGTTTGTCCATTCACACATGATAAACAGAGGGTTGGATTTTTTTGTATTGGATTGATGCTTGTGAAAGAGTGTGGAAAGGATAGGATGTTTATTGGGTTCTTTTGTTGGATTTGGTCTCCCGATGGTGCCATTGTTGGTCTGGTTTGGTTAATCCTTGCTTATTCATTTATCTTAGGGATTGGATCACTCACATGGTTTGTTAGGAAGTAAATGGAGGTTGTACACCTATTGTGGTTGCAGTTCTGTTAATCAAAGTGCTGTTTAGCGGGGTTTTTGTCTGGTGCTAACTTTTTGGTAGGAATTTCACTTCTGCCCTGAAAAAGCAACCTGCAAATGTCCAACTAATAATAGTTCCAATGTGCATTTTCTTTCTCAGACCATGAAACCTCTTACAACAGCGACAATGTGAGAGATAATCGTAAAAATAAACAGAAATACCGGATGAATCATGTATGTTCATACTATGGCAGTTATCTTCAGTCAGTGAGCGAGAATGGGCCTGAGCTGCAATCCTCGCTTTTCTCTATTCCTTTTATGAAATTTCATTCATGGTGAAAATGTTCTCTCTTAATACTGTTGTTGCATCACCGTCTAAGATAAGTTACTCCAGTTGTACATAGGTATCCATCCTTTTCCTGCTCAAGTATCAAGTGGCTGATATGTTGCTCTCACCTACATCATCTTTTCTTGCAGGCACCTTCTTCTTTCAGCTGCAATATTTATTTGGATCTCTCGGTTGTGAAGTGCCATATTTTCTATTTATACTCTGCAGGCACAATGTTACAGATTTATTTTCAATCTCAATATGCCATCTATCCAAATTTTGTAGTGCCTAATATCATGAGCTAATGCTAATATTATTTATAGAGCGTTCATATTATCATGATGACACCTGTCAAGTATTGTCCACTACTAATTGCGCTGGCTTCGCCTCAGAACGTGGAAAGAGGAAGTAGAGTTATCAGTAGTGATCAGCTATAACGTACCGTAGATATCGATGTTTCTAGAGCATCGTTTCCAATTGTCTGTTATCTCATTGTGTTTATGAGCAGATACAACATCTCATGTAACACTTATTCTTACAGTTCCTGATATGAACTACTTGGCATTATTTTATATAATTTATGTCTTTATGTTTTGTACCACTCGATACAAATTAGTTGTCCTTGGCAAACATTTGGCTTGCTTTTGGTACAAATTTTTTCTTTATTATCTATAGTGAAATTGCGGTTATTCTTGGTAACAACTACACTTTGCTTTTGGTATATATTTAATCTGTATGCCCTATATTCAATTCAGTCATCATGGGAAGCAACTATACCTTGCTCTTGATATATCTTTGTAGTTTTTGTGATATATACTGAACACATTTATTGTGAGGTTATTTTAATTCCTTTGGATGTTCCGAACGCATTGTTATATTGAGGTTTTAGTCGCTGGGTCACCGTGGTGAGCCAAACAACAGCATTGCCTCCTTGACCAAAACATTTGGACCGGCACCCTCGCGCCAAGGCGCGATCCCGATCTAGTTAGTAGTATTACTCAATGCAGGTCTGTGGTGACGAACAAAGAGCAACCCATGTGGCCCATTAATTGTGCCCACGCCGATAGTCATGTGGAGTACATAACTGTAGTAAGAACCTTCTCAAAACAAAAGTAGTAAGAAACAACAACACATGACATGTGGTTTAGTTCCACCTCACGCAGTGGCGGAGACGGAGCCCGACCACCTCGGGCACTTGCCCGGGCTCACCTAGTATCGTGTGGTAGCCACTCGACAAACCCATGAACATTTTGCCCAAGACTTGACTTGGCAAACATTGAGGACACACGCACTCTTCAGTTGTCCCGTCTTCGCCGAGTATGGTACCAAAGGTACTTGACAAACACAACGTGTCATGTGGCAAGCGTCGTATCCGTTGGCTGGCCGTCAACCTACTTTATTTTTCCTAGGACCTCATTTTGACACTCAAAGACCTTGCCAAGTATCTGGGGGAAGGAACTCGATGAATCTCTCTTAGTCGAAAGCTGGGTATGCCGAAGTTTGGTGAGATTGGATTATCTACTATAGGGTGCTCCTAAACCCTCCATGGACAGTAAATTAAGAAGAAAAAAACACAAAACTAAAATATCTAAAATTTTGGGACATCAAACATTATCAAAAGTTTTAGCTTCTTGCAAATTTTTGTCCACAAATAACATTCGAGGAGCACTCACTAAATATAACCAAATTAGTGTTCAAAGTTCCATGCACTTTTGAGCCGTTTTTTTGTGAGGGCTCCATGAATGTTATTTGCTCATGAAATTTAGCAAAAAGCTAAAAAAATTGATCTTGTTGCAAAAAAACAGTGTTTTTCTAAAAAAAAATCTGAATTTACTGTTCATGTGGGTACACCTACACCAGGGAGTAGCTATTTTATATATTGTGTATTGGACGATCGATTTTGATTTCCAAGTTATACATTTAGGCTCAAGCTTGCCCAGGCTTCACAAAAGTTCTGACTCCGCCACTGACCTCACGTAGGCAAGGAGGTGAGAGACCATTTTTATAAGCTTGAGCACATGTTGTGTTCTAAATACTAGAAACATACATAGCATTGAACCATGTGCATACCGCGTATGTTTGCATGAGTATGCCAGTCTTAACTGAACCGGATTTAAATTGGATGTCCAACAACAAGTGTAGGTACGTATCACATGCACGACTTAAGACTGATGCAAATCTTAAATTTAAATTGGATGTCCAACAACAAAGAGGTGCGAGGTGGCTGAATGCTGAACGCTGACCGTCACAGATTTGAGACGATAAAGATTATTTTTTTGCGTTATGGTCAAGATCGCTTAAGCTGGTGAGACGAGATGCATGGACAATTGTTCATGTCGATGGACAGAACAACATATTGTTCCTAAAGATAGAGACAAATGTACAACCAAGAATCGATGGGGTCATCTTATCCCATAGTTGATACCCCTTTTGCGCAGGAAGCGAGTACTAGAAACTCCTAGAGATGGTGGACCCGCAGGCAGAGGGAGGGGCCGAGGGGGGGGGGGTTGAGGTCGTTTTTATCTTGCAGAGGGTGAGGTGAGAGAATAAGATAGATGGAGCTTTTAGTTGTATGGAGTGTCCCGTGGTTTCCTTTTTATGTTGTCTAGCTATATATCCGAGCTTGTCGTTTTGGGACATTGTTGAATATGTGATGTTGTGGATCAACTTTTATGGGTGTTGCACTAATGTATCTTTGAATGTTATGAATATCCGAGCTCCTCCCAAGTTGTGAATATCCGAGCTCCTCCCAAGTTCTTATTTTGTATTCCACTAATGTATCTTTGAATTGCTAGAGGAATTGCGGCCCCAAGCTAGCAATCGAGCCCAGTGATGGTCATCATCGCTAATCTCATGAGTTCTACTTGACGTCGATGACGACACCTTCGCTATCTCTTCAACATGCTCTTGAAGTCTCGATGACGTTGATTTGCAGGAGCATATCACCATCTATACCTGTTGGCACCTTGTGGAGGATGGAAGAAATAAGGGCAGAATAAGGAGGTTTATCTCTCTCTCTCTCGCATATTCTTGATGACGGCCGTTCACCGGAGTCAATCACCAAGGACCTATTCGCGTCCTGTGGAGGATGATAGAGAACAGTAAGAGAGGGATGCCTGTGCATATGAATGATGGGGGTAAGGTTGTGGTCGCGGCTCATATGAGAGATGGGAAGTGGGCATCAACACACGAGGGAACATGTGATCATGCACCATTGTTTTTTTGAACACACTACAAACGCAAGCGCTCATATATACACGCATATACTCACCCCTATGAACGCACACACGCACACCCTACCCGTATGAGCACATTCGAGAGACTGAGCCGGCATATCATCTTGAGTACGAAGTCACCATAGGCGCCTCGTAGTCATCATGCACTCATTGTTAATTGTGCATGTAAGAGTATACCACATAGCACATGTGTCTCAACCTCCTAGCTGTCCATGGTTTAAACCGTATATATCTCACTAGTAGAAAAGGGGGCTTTGGTCCAGGCCGGGTAAGCCCATTAGTCCCGGTTCAGTCCAGAACCGGGATCAATGGGTGCGTTTATCCCGGTTCGTGCGGCTAAGGCATTAGTCCCGGTTCACCTGGGCCCTTTAGTCCCGGTTCGTGCCACGAACCGGGACTAAAGGGTGCGATGCACATTAGTCCCGGTTGGTGTCACCAACCGGGACTAATGGGCTTTGAGGCATTAGTACCGGTTCATGGCACGAACCGGTACTAAAGGTCCCATTTTCAAACTCCCCCCCCCCTCCCGTGGACCGCCTTTTCAGTTTTAGAAAAAACAAAAGAAAATGATGGAAATGTCAAAAAATTAAAATAAAATAAGTTTCCCATGTGATATGTGGTCTAGTTGTTGGGAAAATTTACAAATATGAATTTCGACTTTATTTACAAAATCTCTCTGGAATTTGTAAAATGGGCATAACTTTTGCATACGAACTGGGATTAAAAAGTTTTTTATATGAAAAATCATCTACTCGAAAAGTTACATCCGATGGAGACGGCCTACGATCTGTTTGCAAATTTATAGAATCCTCAAATTCCAAAAGGAAAAAAGTTATGCTCAAATTTCAGTTTTTTTAAATTTTCATTAAATCTGGTCAAACTACTTATTCAAGAAGTATTAGTGTTACTAAATAATTATTCAAGAATATTAGTGTTATTAAATAATTATTTCAGTTTTTTTGAATTTTGGTCAAATCTGGTCAAACTATGGTTAAATTGTGGTCAAACAATGGTCAAACTAATTATTCAAGAAATATTAGTGTTACTAAAAAATTATTGTTTTTTAGAACAATAGTTTCAAACTCAAACAGTGAAATGTGTGACTTCATGCTCAAGCTAAACTCCTGAGGGTTAATAGGATTGACATCTTACTATTGTGAGGAAAACAACGAGTGCAGACTTGGAAACGAGGGAGAATAGAACCCGGAAGTTAAGCGTGCTGAGGCTGGGGGAGTGGGAGGATGGGTGACCGTCCGGGAAGTTAGATGATTTGGAATGATGAGGGATGATTAGAGATTAAATTGAGCAGTGATGAGGGGTGATTAGAGATTAGATGTTAAAATAATTCAGAAATTTGAAAATAAAAAATTTTCAAAAAAAATTTCGAAAAAAATCAGAAAATTTCCTTTAGTACGGGTTGGTGTTACCAACCGGGACTAAAGGTGGACCGGCCACGTGGAGGGCCTTTAGTCCCGGTTCTGGTTTGAACCGGGACTAAAGGGTTAGGGCATTAGTACCGACACTTTAGTCCCGGTTCAGGAACCGGGGCTAAAGGCCCTTACGAACCGGGACAACAGGCCATTTTTCTACCAGTGTCTGTAGCTTTGCCTTAAACCGTGGGATAGATTCTATAGTCGGTTACCCCTTGTACAATTATGTGTGTTGTAACTTAGTTTAGCCTGAAACCATGTGTGGCGTGTGTGTGCTTGGATCCATCATTGCACAATTATGTACGACATCAATATTATACAATGTGATTTTCTTAACAGTTATCTTGGGTTAAAGTGTGCCTTCCATGAAGGGACTACACACTTATAAGCTATAGTACGTTGAGGGCCTCCTATATGTATACCAACCGAATATCCATAGTCATTTATATCATGGACACAATGAATATTCAACCAAAATGTGTGAATCACAGTCTCCAATCTCTTTCTTATAAATATACCACCTCATCTTCACCACAAGATAGCAAGCTAAATTGGTATTCACATGAACAAAGGGGAAGGTGAGAAAAACGCAGAGAGATTAGATGAAGAGACATTCACATGGGAGTTGGAGACATCAGATAATTAGCAAACTATCTTGTGTTGGGTACTTAGCAATGCACTCAAACAAGTTTTACATAGGTCACGTGATACGTCCCCCCAAGTGCTAATGGACTGTCAACCTAGAGGGATGCCACAACCTGACTCACACGATGATCTATCAGTCCATTTGATCTAGAAAGTTTGCTCACGGATGATAATCACAAGTATAAACTTTCTGGCTACATCATCGACCATATGAGTATGCAAGCAACAACTCATTCTTGAAGATGCTCTTATAGTATCGTATTCTATATCACGGCCTCAATATCAAGTGTATGTACATCATAGTAGAAACAAGCATATTGTGGGAGTTGGTAACTTGTGTGGACGTTTTATTAGCATTTGCTGCGGTATCAATAGAGAAGAGCACTCATAATCATGCTAGGCAAATGTATGCGAGTCCGACAAACACCTTCTAATAAATCAAAATGTCTTTCTAGTTGTTTGCCCTAAACAATATCACATGGCTCTTGTGTCGGGCAAGTGGTATTGAACTAAAGTGACTAGGTGAGACTTGGCCTATCATGCACACCTCCCTATTCCCTGCTCCATCCTCCCTCTTTGCCCCATCAACTGAATGTGATCGTCCACGGTTGTCAAAGTTGAGACATGATGTCAATGTTAATTTAGTTTTTCCTTTGAAAATATGCCAGCATTAGGGCATCTCCAACACCGATCCTCAAATCGTTTGCTACCATTTGTATAGGGTGGGGGGGCGGATTTGCGGGCATCCGGACCGTTGTTATGCCCGCGTCCGACTACCCTCCCCCACCCAAAAACTATATATCCCTCGCCCGCACATGCATGTTTCCACAAGAAAGGGGTCATCGCCACTACAAAGCACCAGTGCCACATTCATGCCAGCACAGAGCGACGCAACCTCTCACAACGCTGAACATGGACTTACCCGAGAGGAGGCGCTGCTCCAGTCCTATCGCACCGCTCATGAAATCTACCATGACCGTTGGCGGTACCGCCAACGTCAGGCAGAGTTAGAAGCCGCCTACAGGGACTTTGATCAGGCGGCACATGAGGTGTTCGGCGAGAGAGAGAGGACGAGGACGAAATCGCTAGATACGCCACGGTCCCGCCCCGCTGCCACGACAACGAAGTGGGCACGTCCGTGGGCGCCGCCGGCAACAAGGAAGAGTAGCACATGGGAGGTCACAGGCGTTCGTATCCTAGGTGGGCCACCGCTCCTCCCCTCCCGTTTAAACCAAGCTTGGAGGCTTCACCATCGTCAGCCAATTAGCCGCAAGCAAGCTGCGGAGGCTGAGCTTCATTTTCCGGGGCTCATGACTGGCTGGAGATGGGGAACGGGCGCCGATAGTCATATAGACTAGGTTTAGATGAAAAGCATATGGTTTTATATAAAAATTATCCTGGTATGAATGAATACCATCTGGTGCGTATAAATATGCATCAAATTTGTTAATGTGTATTATATTTCTTCCAAATCTAACGAGACATATGTGGATAGCTTTGGATGGTCGGCTCGGACATCTTTGTCCGTGGACCTTTAGAGCATCTCTAGCAGATCCCGCAAAAATGTGTCGTATATAAACAGTATACATACCCCCATAAAATGAATTTGCGATACCGCAATGCATCAGACAGAACAGACTCCGTAAACTCATACCGTGAAAGTTTTTTTTTCTCTTTTTCTCCCTGCGCTTCTTCTTTCCCGGGATGCACGCATGGATGAAGTCAAACTCCGTCCAGCCAGAACGGTGCCGCTGCAGCCCGCCGCCTGCACTAGTAGAAAAATGGCCATTTGTCAAACATGGTTCTCGAACGGGGTGGGTAAAACAGATAATGCAATGCAGACTTGCTTTCACTATGATGAAAGTCTCTGATCTCCAAGACAGAACATTAACCTCTTAATTGACATTCATGATAAGAGGCTGGACTGATAAGATATTGCAATGCGGACTTGTTACAGAATTCTTTAATAAATGAGATATTTTTTCATGTTGCTACCTTGTGGATACGTTTAATGACATGTTTTGAGTATTTGACTATATCTAAACAGGATATTTAGGGTCATCGAAATGACATAGTTTAACAGAAAGTGGGTGTGCCAACTACCAGGATTATAAGCTCTTTCAGCTTTGTATTGCTATTAATTTTACATAATGCATGGTGGTTTTACAGATTTATGTTCTTCCCAGACAATACTTATATTCAATAAATCTACAATAAATGTTTGCTAATTAATTGTGTAAATTAATCTAGTTCCTTTTTTTATTATTTATTTCTCACAAACTAAATCGATTCAGCCACAAAGAATAGACACACAACTACACAAGACAGTAGCAACATTTCTAGTGAACTGTCCCAGAGGTCTGACGAATATCAGCTTGGCACTTGTAGTGAAATACTTTAGCGGGAACTTATTTCTAGTGAACTATTTCAGTGGGAACTTATTTATAAAAACGGCAAGCTCAGTTTCTTCATGCCTAGTAGAAGTCACATAGTTAGTAAGAAATTTTAATCAATGGCTGTTTCAATTTTGATTATGTATCTTCTATTTTATCTTACCACAAGTTTGCTGCATGTAGCTATGCTATTGCATCTCGGAAATCCTACAACCATATCCTCCAGTTCGCTGTATGTCTAGGTCAGCTCTACGGATGCTTGGTCTACTTCATTATGGCCTACTTGGATGGCTTCAACTTCTGGGCCAGTTCATTCTACTTCTGGGCATATTTCATCGGCGCAAACAGTTCATGGGTTGTGATACCAACGGTGATCGCCACAAGGAGCTGGAAGAAGATCTGTGCAGCCATTCATCAAAGCGAAAGGTGAAGACTAAGTAAAGCCTGCCATAGTCAGGGTTTGATTGCAAGCAGGACACTGCACTATGGAAAATATTGTTTGTTTGCCACACTGAAATTGTTGTTTTATTACTATAAATCTGCTTGCACGACATTGTCTCAAACAACTATGTAATACTTGATGGTGTTTTTCCCTATCAAGGAGGTTGCTACTTGTTTGCATTAAATGAAAAGGTTGTGCGACAATGAAAGCCCTTCCTATGCAATATAATCTCTGTTTTAGTCTTTCTACTCAACTCAATAACCTTTCTTTTGCTTCAGCAAACAGAATTTTGAAGCCAATTCTAGTGTGATGAATGATAATACTTGTGAAGGTGATGATTACCTTGATTATTTTGTATATAATGTTTCTATTTCTCCCGTGAACCTTGTGCCTTTTTTTCTTCTTGTTATTCGGTTCTCTGATTTAGCAATTCCTGTTATTCAGGTTGGATACCACACTTGATGTGATAAAAAGTTGAAATACCAAAAATCGTATCTATGGTTAGTTCAAAAAGAGAGTTTTGTTTGGGAAAAAAGGAAAAGCCAAGTCGAAGCCCATGGAACGGCACGAGCTGCTGATGCCGACCAATGACGACAACACCACTATGTGCCTCCTGCGCTGGAGACAAAATATACAGACCCAACTAAGAAAAGCGTAACATTTCGCAACACTTGCTACAAATGGATGAAGAGAACCGTCGGTGCAGTCTTACAAATCCACTGGTGCAGAGTACAGAATTAACAGGGAATTGTTTCATATAGAACATTTGGATCCTTCAACATAGCTTAGATTCTCATCGCTTGGTTAATCTCTCGTGAATTCCGCTAACTAACCAGAGGACTGAGACAGACATAACACATCTCAAGTTCTTTTTTTGCCTTGGCTTTTTAATAAAAGTTGGGGCAGGGGGGGTAACCCTTCTCTTTTAAAAAAATATTTCTTTTTTGCACTAATGGCCAAACGCTTTGTTGTAGACAATTTTTAGTGCGGATTGACCATTTTCTAGTGATTGCATAGAACGACATGAGTCGTCAATGCTAACAACTATGTGCCTTATATACTGATGCAGGTCTTAGCAAAGGTTCAAGCCAGGTTTGATGGGAACACAAACAAACATTTAATGATATTACCAACTTGCCAGGTTCAAGCCAGGTTTGATGAGAAAATACACTTGCATTTTACTCTATCTCTGCCACAGCCCACTTACATTTTACTCTATATATCTCTTTTCCTGCATGTAATGATACTACCAAGTTGGAAAGTAAGTCACGTTAAAGTCAGTTGATTTATGATGAAAAATACACTTGCATTTTGCTACAAAAAAATTCTTTTTTTTCTTCCATCCACATTCGATTTTGTTGAACATTTTCGTTTTATGATGGAACCGGTGCCCTTGTTTGCTGGAACCAGCTGGTGGATGTGCTACATCCGGTGTCGATCGAGGGATGCTACAACCAACAAACTTTTTTGCTGGAGTTCGTTGTTGATTTTTGTTTCCTGCAACTGACGTTTGGTTTTGCTACCACCGGTGACTTCATTTGCTACTGCCAGCGATGACATGTTTTTGCTAAATAATTCTTGTAGATGACATAACTTTGACGGTGGGCGACAATGTTCCTTTTGTTGAAATCGACGCAGCTTTTTGCATCCTCCGGCGACAGTTTTTGCAACCACCATATGTTGACATGATTGGCTCCCTTCTTAAATTTTTGCTACAATCACGCCGTTTTTGTTTTACTACTACCGGCAACCACAAAAGCTTTTGCTACGATGGCGACCGCTTGTGGTACCGGCAAACATTTTTTGCTGGAACCGGCACATTTATTTACTATGATCAGCCGACATTTTTGCGACAACCGGCAACCCGAGGGTAGTTTTTTGCAAACTCATCGTCAGAAGTGCGGCGACCAGCGATCATGGCCGCCGGAGCTGTGGCCACCACCGCCTGAGTTGCGACTATCGTCACGCGGAGCTACAGTCACAGGGACATGCTACTGCATGCGCGAAGCCGGTGAGAAATACAACAGACGAGCGCAACGTTGACAGCGACCGGCGGCGAGGGGATGAGACCTATCGGGCGATGACCGGCGGCGAGGGGATAAGATGCGGCGGGCGGTGCTTTGAGGCCGGGCCGCATGCTCATCAATGGCGGTGCGATGGATTGCTTTCTTACAAAAGACGGCACACAGGGGAGAAGAAAGGAGATCACACTGCTACATATCGCTACATCTTACGCTGTTGGCGGGTCGCTGCGTATCACTCCCCTTTCTTTTATGGGCTGGCCATTTATCGCGTTATTCTCCACCAATTTTTGGAACGTTCTAGAACCTTCCCTGAACCAATTTTATTTGTTTTCCTTCCATTCTTTATTTATTTTTCCTTTTTTCGTTTTTTCTTTTTATCTTTCTTTTATTTTTCTTTTTTCTTTTTTATCTTTCCTTTTTATTTTTTTAACTATTTTCGTTTTTTATTTTTTTTCTATTATTTTAATATATTTACAAACATCCTCTCAAATTCATAAATTATTTTTGAAATAGGCAGTCTTTCAAATCTTAAACACTTTATTTCAATTGTGAACATTTCTTAAATTCTTGAACATTTTTTTTACAAATACCTGAACAATTTTCGAATTCGTTATATGTGAAATTGCGTACGTTTTTAGAAAATCCTGAACTATTGTTTTGAACTAGAAAACATTTTTAAAAATTTGGGAACAAATTTCCAATTTTGAGAACAAATTTCCAATTTTGAAAACAATTTTTGAAACTCAAGAACATTTTTTGTGTTCATTAATTGTTTTGAATAAACGAACATATTTTGAATAATTTATAAAATTTCAGAACATCTATAAAATAAGTGAAACACTTTTGAATATTTTGAACATTTTCTGAAAATTCGTGAACAAGTTTTTGAGTACACGAACATATTTTTTCAAATCACAAACAATTTTTGTCCATGAGATTTTATCATTTTCCAAACATCTTTCAAATCATGAACTGTTTTTTAAATTCATAAATATTTTTTACAGAATTCACAACTAGTTTTCAAATCAATAATCTTTAAAAAAATGAAAAACTGAAAACTGAAAAAGGAATTAGTAGAGGTCCCCTAAAAAAGCAATAGGGAATACATATCTCTCGCGCTTCATGGAGATTAGAGACCAATTGTGTTGATGAGAAGTTCTTATTATTTTATGGAATGTCAAAAAAACTCTCCTTATTTTTGAACGGACCATGATTACATGCACCAGCACTATTCTACAAGCTGTCTTGTGTTTTCTCAAGGGCAGCGTTTCTACGCGGTGAAGCTGTTAGCATGGATGCTCATCCCGTCTTGATTCAGTTGGTTACAGCTACCAGCGGGGATCATATGATGTCGTGTTCACCTGGATCAACCACTACCGATCCAACTAGTCGGTAGATTGTCACCCGATACAGCAGCTCGATCTGCTGTTTATAGCGTTGCCAACAAGATTTCTTGTGGTGAACTGATGCTTGAGGAACATGTAAGAAGTCATGCCTCAAATGTTTCTACCGAGTCTTAGTCTCTTTTCAAGATCTCATTAGCAACGTAAGGTCTGATTTGCACATCATGTCACGATAAACTTCCCAATGTCTTCCATGCCTACAGGTAATCAAATACTTGCTCGGAAGTGAATGCGAGATGCGATTTTTGTCTCACGATGACAGGATAGACCAACAGCTGGGGAAGAGGAACTTGGTATTTATATATTGGAAAACGGATCGAGGATCTTGAGCCATCATGAAGCAATAAGCAAGTCAGATGACAAGGACTCCGTCAACAAATATACAAGGCCATTCGGTTGGCCATAAATCAAACTAAATCAAGTAATCATGTGAATGTTTAACACGAGTACTTCACATGCACAATAACAACCATGCAAGTAGATGAATACAAGAAATAAACGCAGAACACACTTTCTCTTTCTCTCGCCTCCGAGGCGCCTTTGGGGGCGGGAGGGATCCGCAGCGCCGCTAACCCCGCCTGGCCTCCTCCCCCTCACCCCGCGCCGTCCCCATAGGAACCCGCCGGTGGCGCCTGGGCAGGCTCTCGGTGCAGTGGCGTCATGGAGCTTCGCTGGGATGCGCTGCTCATCCACTCCTACTGCTCTGTGTGGAGTCGACCGCAGAGGTGTTTGTTTCATGCAGCGCAGAGGTGAACATGGCGACACAACACAATGGGCAACGCGAAGCTCGGTCCGGACGTCGTCGTCCGAAACTAGTGTCAGGATGTCCTGCTGTGCTATTGGTGGTCGTCTCAGATGCGCTTTGGCAGTGGCTGTGGGAGACAAGGTTGGAGCATGGATGGTGGCCAGATTCACCTATGGTGACAACGTGACTGTCTATGGCTATTTGTCAAGTTGGCGCATGACATATTGGTTGCGGCACGGGTGGGGTGGTGCAGTGGTGGGTAGCCTTGGACCTCGTTCTTTAGGCATGGTGGCATCCTCTAACGTTGCGTGTGCTTGTAGTTGCAGCGTGGTGGATGCAGTGGTGGTTGCATGTCGGCGATCTTGTCTCTTTGATCTCCCAGCCATGGTCTGCCACTGTTTGTGGTCCTCGCTGACAATGGTTCGGCCCCTTCCATAGGGCTCGATGAGCTGGAGGTTCAAAGGGATTGGTTACTGGGCATGATGGCACGGTGGTGCCTTTTCTGAGTCGTCTCGGAAGGTTGTGGTTTGTCGTTTCTTGGGTTGATGTGGTGGTTGTTGGTGTGGCCAGATCCTTTCTCAGGTTTCTTTGTGGGTGCTTATTGGGTGAAAGCTATATAACTATATTGATCGATGATGGTTTATACTGGCTGCGACAGAGCCTGTGGGCGTTGCATTTGCTTCTTGAAGCTGTCTCCGAAGAGGTTGTTCACTTCTCTCCAGGTTGTAGGCGAGTACAAGCTGCGGTGTGCCGGTTGTGTCTTTATTGTTTTCTTTTTCTTTTTTGTGTCGTGGTCGGAGTTTCTGTTTGATCGTTTCCAAATCAGGAAAGCATGTGTGCGATTTTCGGTAAAGTCTTCCTTATAAACCAGATCAACTATATTCTTCTTTCTGAAATTGAATGAGCACCTATACCCTCTTGTCGAGGTTCCCTCAAAAACAAGAAAAATGAAAAAAGCACCAAAGTCTCACATAACTTCACCAAATGTAGGGAACACTATTTGCATTTATAAGGTTCCTGCTAATCTCTTAATAAAAATTGAACATCAGCTATAACAAAGAATTGCCAATGGACAACATAATTTCAATAACAAATCTCTTAATAATATTTTACCCTAAAAGTTTTCTCACTTGTCCAACTATTTTTCGGTTGCCTAGCAACGAACATTTGTAATTTGCACGGATCAAGTAGATGCTTTTTGTTGGAATTAATCCCGACGTGAACTAGGTACATGTGCGTATGCGAGTCCAACTATGGCAAGAAGTCATGACCGTGTAGTAGTACAAGTCGTGACCGAGTAATATTGCTATAGCTGATCCTAGCGTGTATATATATGTAGCCTGCACCCCTTGTAACTTGTATCATCGAAAGCAATAAAGAAAACCAACAGGTACGATACGTACCTACGGCCATCAATCCAGCGAGTTCTCGCGTGCGTTCGTGTGTGTCCAGCTGGTCAACTCGATCAAGTAACATCGATCAGCCTGCTGTTGTGTACGTGCATGAGTTGTACTGTTCTGGCCGGTGCACGTACGTGCGGCATACGTAGCTATTTTTGCTAGCTTTGATCAATCGGGAATCCAATGCTTTACTTCGTCGTTCGTCGTCGATCATCGCCGTCGTCAGAAAGTACTTGGCGTCTGATCTGGGCCAACAATTGGTATTAGAGCAAGGTTGATCTCCTAGTAACGGAAGGTCATGTCGGACGATGAGAAGACCAAGCAGCTGGCGGAGTACTCTGGTGCGGCTCAAGTAATTGCTGCTCCGGTGAGATCGGAGTATCCATGATTCGACCGTGGGAACTTCGTGGTGTGGGCGACCATGATGGAGTGGGCGCTCGAGGCCAATGAGCTCTGGGAAGCCGTCGACCCCGGCGGTGACGAGTACCTGAAGGGTGGTGCCCTGTATCGGAAGGATCGCCAGGCTATCACGGCCATCTGCTCGGTGATGCCGGTGGACGTGCAGCAACATCTAATCTCGAAGAAATCAGCGAAAGAAGCATGGGACACCCTCAAGACATTGCATCTAGGGCACTCGCGTGTGCGCGAGGCGAACTTGCAAACTTTGCTGAAAAGTTACGAGAATCTGAGGATGGGAGAAGATGAGATGGTGGATGCCTTCGCAGCAAGGGTCACCATGATGGTAAACGAGATTCGCGGTCTCGGGGAGAAGCTAGAGGACATCTCCGTGGTCCAGCGTTTTCTACGTGCTGCTCCACCGCGCTACATGCCGATTGTGTAAGCGATCGAGCAATGTGTTGATCTCAAGACTCTCACTTTGGATGATCTGGTTGGTCGCTTCAAGGCCCATGACGAGAGGATGAAACTGAGTTATGGTGATGC
Organism: Triticum aestivum; assembly: GCF_018294505.1. Lineage (NCBI taxonomy): Eukaryota > Viridiplantae > Streptophyta > Magnoliopsida > Poales > Poaceae > Triticum > Triticum aestivum. The sequence continues at coordinate 41,048,464 of NC_057812.1, forward strand.
AAAACAGGATGAGTACCTGATGCTAACACGTGCTCAGTGGGAGGCAATGGTTTCCAAAGAGAACAATTTCGACAAGGCGTCCGGTAGCGGCGAAAAGTACCGTCCCGCAAAGGACACCGACGAACAGTCGGAGAAGCCAAGGAAGAAAAAGTTCGACAAGAGGAAGATCCGCTGCCACAACTGTAATCTGCTCGGACACTTCAAGTCGGAGTGTAAGAACCCCCCAAAGGAGAAGGCACTCATGGCTCAGTTTGGTGATGAAAGTGACATGATGTTGATGTGTGAACTCGTGGACGAGGGTCCAGTTCTTCAAACGTTGGCTAAAGAAATTGTCGCGCTCGATGAAGAAAGAATTCAGTCTCATGATTATGATTCGAAAACTCGTGTCAATGCTACGGACGCGGGAGGTGATTCCGAAAGTTATATCGATGCTACAGGCACAAGTGCTAACTTCGCTGGAGCGGATGCAGCGATTGCCGCGTGTGCTCGGCCGTGGAGAAGCAGCCTTGTTACAGACCTGAGGGGTATTTCCGAAACTCGTGTCGAAGCTACTGACACGGATGGTAGTCCTATTAATGCTGATGCAAAAGTAGACATGGGCGCAGCAGCTAGCAGTGGCACATGTGCTACATTTGGGTGGCCCGAAGGCAGCAGCTCAAGAGATGGGCCAGACAGGCCGAAGAACAGCAGCAGCTGCCCAGTTCAGGAGGGAGCTGCTGGTGGCCTGCGTGGAGGAGCCTTAAGTGGTGGAACAGATGGATTTGGCTCGTCAAGAGAAGTTCCACTAGGTTGCAACTCAGGCGTGAAGACTGTTGAGCGTGGCCCAGAGGGAGAAGGAGGCTCAAGTGAAGGCGTGTCTAAAGGCCATGGAGGTGACGGGCTTGGCTCATTGGTTAGTGCTGGCAACCTGGCCAGCAGCAGTCTAAGCAAGCCACGGGGCCTACCAAAGGCGATGCATGCATGCCCACGTTCTATGTATGAGGATGCATCAGGAGCTCTGTTGTTTGCATGCTTGCACGCAGGAAAGGATGCCATGTTGGCACCTGCATCGCCTCCGATAGTATAGGAGGAGAGGACAACGCCACCTACACCCGTATTGCTACAACCGGTGTTACACCCATATTCGGAGAATTCTCTTCGGACGACTGACCCAGTAAAGGTGAAAAGGAGTGGAGGGCGGTGTCTAGCAAGCGCCGAGGAATCGGCGGATTTCGAGGACGCGAATATGAAGTGGTGTTGGCGTCAGACTATGGAAGAGGAGTTGAGGTCGATCCACGACAACAATGCATGGGAGCTTGTGGATCTTCCCAACAATGGAAAAGCCATGGACCTCAAGTGGGAATTTATGATCAAGAGAGATGCCGAAGGGTCCGTGAAGCACAAAGCGAGGCTAGTAGCCCAAGGGTACGTGCAAGAGGAAGGTGTGGACTTCGAAGAAGTGTTTGTTCCCGTTGCAAAGAAGGAATCGGTGATATTACTCATAGCTCTTGCGGCTCAAGAGTCATGGAGGATACATCACATGGATGTAAAATTTGTGTTTTTGAACGGAGAGTTAGCAGGAGACATTTATGTGAACCAGCCACCGGGGCTCATCAAAGAGGGAGAAGAACACAAGGTACTGAAGCTACACAAAGTCTTGTATGGGCTACAGCAAGGTACATGTGACGACGTCGTGATTAGGGGGTGATTGTTGGAATTAATCCCGACGTGAACTAGGTACATGTGCGTATGCGAGTCCAACTATGGCAAGAAGTCATGACCGTGTAGTAGTACAAGTCGTGACCGAGTAGTATTGCTATAGCTGATCCTAGCGTGTATATATATGTAGCCTGCACCCCTTGTAACTTGTATCATCGAAAGCAATAAAGAAAACCAACAGGTACGATACGTACCTGCGCCATCAATCCAGCGAGTTCTCGCGTGCGTTCGTGTGTGTCCAGCTAGTCAACTCGATCAAGTAACATCGATCAGCCTGCTGTTGTGTACGTGTGTGAGTTGTACTGTTCTGGCCGGTGCAGGTACGTGCGGCGTACGTAGCTATTTTTGCTAGCTTTGATCAATCGGGAATCCAGTGCTTTACTTCGTCGTTCGTGGTCGGTCGTCGCCGTCGTCAGAAAGTACTTGGCATCTAGTCTGGGCCAACAATTTTTATACGAGGAGACCAATCGAGTAAATTAACGATCCTGTGTCTGTTGCTTCTTTTCATGAATTATTACTTTAGAAAACTGATAAAAATGTTTGAATCGGCTTATGATGATTGTGAATCGGTACTGTTAATTATGAGCAAACCAATGATAGTAAGACATTTTGTGACCATTCCGTGCAACAAAATATAACTTTTTAAATACAAACCATCATAAAATTTGAGGGTTGGGACCCTAGCTAACAGACACTCCCGGCTATCATTGTAAATATCGGTGATATATTTATTACCTATTCTACCATCGTCATGATATTTTGGTCATAAATAGACATATTTCTTATAGCGTCTGCATTTTTCACCAATAGACACATAGCTGAAAAATGCAAAGGCGGAGAGCAAGTAAAGTAGTGAACTTTAACTGGACTTCCACAAACTCCTATATGTCTAATTGAGGGATTTTGACTTGATGAGCAAAGTTAATTGATGTGTTAGAAACATGCACGATTAGTAGTAACTATCAAAGACCACACAATCCTCTTAATTTTTTTCTCACGAGCAAATGAAACTGACGAGGGCTTGCAAGCAAGCTCATGTGGCAACCGTCAACCGTGCAGGCATGCAGTACTAGCTCGTTGTGGCGCAGATTAGTGCATGCGATGTGCGTGATGCCGCCCTGCTCCTCCACAGAATGATCTTCACGGTGGGCAACAACTAGTGTTGGGCTAGCCACCCTTCTTGTGTTGGGCTAGGCCCGCTTACTCTTCTAGCCCAAGCGGCTTCTCTGTGTATGTGAGTCAGGGCTGTCACTTCGTAACTGAAGACGATCGAGCTAGCTTTGCAAGATGAACCTCACTGCTCTGTATGCAACAGGTTGGGCATGCGCCAACAATGCGTACACGTCTCTACCTGCGGCTTGACAACAACGAGATGAATGGCTAGCGACTACTCCACCCATATAAAAAATGCACTAATGTGGCTATTTGAGGTGCCACAACAGAAGGACTCATGGATCCAGTGGCCAAGCAGGTGTGCCTGATGAAACCATCAAGGCGGTTCTCAGTACTTGAGCTTGGCTTGGTGTCATCAAAAAATTTCCCAATACCTTCCATCTCCATGAGTAGTTTTCAAGCCACCAAAATAATGACAAAACACATGGTAGTGGATCACATGGTTAGCGGCAAACGAGGAGGAGGAAGGTATATATGGACGTCTTCCATCATATGGTACTCCAGGTCTCTCGGTGAGCAGGCTCCGCTCTACATGTGAAATAAAATGGTGGAACTGATGGTCTGATGGTAGGTAGCCTTAAACTGGGTTATGAACTGATGATCTGATGGATCACATGGTTAGCGGCAAACGAGGAGGAGGAAGTTTTATCCTTTTGGGGAAAAATCAATAAATTGTGGTTATGTTTTGTAGCGAAATAAATTATGGTTATATGAAACCGGAACCACGGTAGTTATGAAATTTATTCTTTTGACATAAAAGATATTTATACTAAAATCGTCCTTTGAACTGAAAGTAGAAAAAAAAGCATCATTTGATCAACTTAACGTGCGCCATATATGGCACATATGTTTTTTTAGTGGATTATGGTACATATGAAATTTTCTTTCTTCTGGCAGACCGCGGAATATAGGTGCATGTCTGATATCTCCGGATCAGGTTCTTCTCATGGTAAGCAAGTCCGTTCAATCAAAATCAGGATTAGGTTCTTCGGGGATTAGTAGAGAGCTATTGTGACGATGACCCATTTTCACTCTGCTTGATGTTTAGCGGCCCATTTTCCTTCATCCACCAGCGGATGCGTCTACATCTCGCTTATTGCAAGACGGACAATTGCCCTGCCTCAAAGGGTCAGTAGTGGGCCTGCCGATTAATTGTTAAATGGTTTGTTACATTCTTTATTTATTTTTACTTTATTTTCCAAATATTACATTACATAAATTTTAGAGAAACTTTTACTGCCCATTAAAAATGTAATCATGAAATGTAAAAGCATTGTTCAAGCAATTTCAAAACTATTCATAGTATTGAAAAAAATACATCGTGTCATTCAAAATTGTTCAACTTTTAAATATGTTCATGACATTTCTTAAAATTGTTCATTAAAATGTTAAAATTTGATTGCAAAGTCCGTAAAAATAATCTATTACCATTAAAATATGCATTTTGGAAAAATTCGAGATTTCCCGGCCCCTACTGAAAAACATTTTCTTCTGGTACAGAGTGATAGGTGCTCAAATGCATTTCTTAAAATTGTATATTAAAATAGTTTATACTAGTTACGGAAAAACCAAATAATAAGATTCTTTTTATTTTACTTATATGCAAAATGAGGGCACCGACGTGGCATCGAACCCGGGTGGACACGACGCATGTGCGGTGGGTAGGCAAGGAAATCAGCGTGTTCGTGGATACCTCGGTGGAACATGGCACAAGATGACGCGTATAAACACGGTTATTCTTAACCACTCGTGCGAGACATTGTGAACATCTCACACTGTTGGTTATGGTAAACCATGTGCGACACTTCCACATGATGCACTGCAAAGAATTGTGTGGCTGTTTCCCTTCAACCCACACAATTGTTTAATTTAATTGTGAACCCACTAAAGCACGGAGCCAGATCCCCTGACGTACGGCCCCCTGCCGTTGGGCCGCTGACGGGTGGGTCCGGGCCCACACGTTAGTGTGTGGGCCGTATGTCAGAAGAGCCGCGTCCCTAGAGCACATATATCTTCCCATATAATCAAGTGTGCTGTCACCAGTGGTGGAGCCAGGATTCGAGTATAGGGGGGAAGGGGGGGTACGTATATTGATCTAATCTCGTTGGTAATTACTCGTCGCTCCTGCTAAAATTGTCGATCGTTGTGGGGGGGAGGCCCCTGCTCGTCCGCCCCTGGCTGTCACAATTTATCACACACGGGTTGGTTTTAGCAAAGCGTGTGCAGTGTTTTCCTTCATCGAGCAGAACTCATTTATCTCAACTGTGTTCCAAATAATGCTCACAATTCTCCCAGAAAAATCATGTTAGTTGTCATTACTTAACGCCTGTGGGTTTGTCAAAGGAAGTGTTTGCCTGGTCCCGCAGACTGTTCGCTTTTCTTAATCGTGCACAATGGGTTAGCCATGGCACACATTTTGCATTCCGGCAGACGCTGGCAATCACGTCTGCCGTCAACCCCACCTTGAGGTCGAAGTACTCCACGTCCTGCCGGAGCACCGCTGCCAGGTAGCGTGCACGCATCCGTGACGCCTGCCGCTCCGCCGTCCGTGACCAGCAATACCCCTCTGCCATGCACACACATCACATTCAGTATAGTTACGGATTTTGCTCCGCCAGCATCCAAATAAAATGAAATATTCTCAGTCTCACATTCACACTCCGTCACTCACCTAGGAACGCCATGATCCAGCTGCCCTGTGCCAAGAAGACAAGGTTCCTCGCGTTCTGTTAGTTGCTCGTCAAAGCTGCTACGGTTTAATAATGGGCACAGGTGTGTAGAATTTGTTGATGCGTACCTCGTCCATCTTGGAGCTCAACTCCTGGAGGTGGTCGGGGCCGCTGCTGCCGAGGTCGTTGATGATGAAGCCAGTGATGAGCAGCTTCATAGGTGTCGAGAAGCCATCGCCGATGGCACCCACCAGGCCCAGTGCCATCAGCACCATGTCCACGGCATCCGCGTGCATGAACACTGACATGACCGCCGCCTTCTTGGCTTCCTTTCTTTCTTTCTGTTGATCGAGCCGTAACAGAGTTAATTTACTCGATAGTTAGTACATCAAGAGCCGTCCAAATTTTAAACTCGAAGCTTTGCTGAATGATTGCAAGAGCACATTAGTTAGTAGTTAGTACAAATTAAGCAGTCCACCTAACGACTTGCTGTCCGCATATATATAGTCTTTCTATCCCAGCTAGTCTTGAAGACTTGCGGTCCGCATATAAATACTACGAGTGGGGAGCTAGCCCTGAAGACTTGAGCTAAGAAGGAGGTCTTTTCTATTACTCTAGTAGCCGTAATAAATTTGAACTATTATTGGTGTTTCTATACTACAACTGAGTAGTGATCGCTGTGAGGGGCACTAGGTGACTTAATTTTACTGTTTTTAATGTCATTCATTTTGCCAGTATACCGATAGTAACTGCAGGGCCAATGGTTCAGCTTGGATGCCATCTCCTAAGAAAACAGAAAGAAACCCTAATGCTTTCCTGGCTCCATCCACAAGCGGCAGCCGGCCAACCTGCCGCTTTCCATCAATGTTATCCGGCAAGCTCCAACCAGATGATGATGCCCACACGAGGTAGTGCCTATCCAAGGCTATGTGATTTGGACTCCCAATCAAGATTCGCAGGCAGTGAGGCAAAACCACATACAGCCATCTCCATATGATGCAACAGCGAAAGGATCCGAGGAAGAAAATTGAATGTCATCCAAAGATTATTTGAGTATGATGTGCAGATGCGGTGAATAGAATGCATGGCTAACATACCTCCAGTCTCATGCTCTGTGGCTGCGATGTCCTTGTATGCCCGCTAACTATGGAAACATGCTTGGACACTAAAACGTTGATCACGAGACACTATGCTTGGGCCTCTTGTGATCAAAGCTTCAATTGATGTCTCTATTTTTTATGCAATATAGAACCATCAATGTAATTTCTAGATGTCAATGATTTTGCAACAGCTGATGTATTTATTTTTTCTAGCGAAATTAGCTTTTGCGTTGTTTGGATGTCGTCAAGGCACCATACTATTAATAGGAATTCATTCTCTCATGGGGATTCGTTTGCATTAAACTGTTTTATTAGTTTATTTGCATTATATTATTATTTGTATGATACAAGGGTCACGATTGCGTATCATATTTTGTTCTGTTAATTGCATGATAAGAAAGGCCAGGTATTCCTTCTGTTGCATGAACTGAAAGCTCAAAACAGTGGTGTGCAGGCTGCTTTTTATCTGGAGTGTTAGCCTGTAAGAGGATGTGTGATATTGTTGCCCTCTAGCAACTACAGAAGTTATTCAGCAGGTGTGTCAGTTTCCTGTTCCAACGCTTGTAGAATATGAGCAGACTTTCCAAGATTGGATCTATGTTGTCTGCTCCATGGTTCTCTAGGGTACTAACAAATATCTGAAGCTCTAAGACTATCTAGTGGCTGGTTTCTGTCAATGTGTTTTTGGATACGACCTGCATGTTCGGTGTTGCTGCAATGTGCGAATAAGGTCTCTGTCTAACTGTGTTGGAAGAGCTAGTACTCTAGCAGCTGCTGCTTTTTCATACATAAACTTTTGCATGCGGAGTGAGTAGTATGTTTACATAGTTCTTGTTGGTTTCTATACACAAATATCAGTTTGATACTCCCTCGTTTCACTTAACTTTATGGTGTGTGCAAGTTTTTTGCCCATATTCTGAATTGTAGTTCCTACTTACTTGTTTGGACAAAAATAGCCGTGTGGCTGGACATGGGCGTGAAACAACCTCCTCTGCATGCGGGAGTGTGTGTGGCTGAGACGCTTTGCACATGAATCTGGACAGAGTTGGTGGAGGGGTATAATGATCCAAAGGACATGCGCGAGCGCATGCATTGGTATTGCAGCTCAACAAAGTGCGCACTAGAATTTGGAACGAAGGGAGTATAACAATTTCGACCTCCAAGGAAACAACTCATGTGGCAATCCTCCTGCAGAAAAAGAGCGTGATCTCTTTTAACTAGAGAAACACAATTATCACACATATTCCTGTATTCATCCACGGAAGAGGTTTATTGTACTGAATAGAAGTGTTGCCAATTGTTTTTTGGATAAACTAAGTGGATCTGGTCCAAGATTAAGGGTAAAATAATTTTAGAGATCTCAGGTTTGGTGTAATTGCAGACTCCACTATTTAGCCTTAGGTTAATGTTGGTGGGTGGTACCAAATTAGGTACACACTTGTGGCATGTTATATGGTCTAGGTAGGTTCTAAGGAAGGGGATTGTTGGACAGATGGTTGTGCAAGCTTGCTCTTACAATTAGGTTTACTTCATGTGTCTTGTTGTATGCTGGTGCCCCATTATGGCTTCAGGATGAATCTTCTTTTCATATTGGCCTACATTATACGCTGGCGCGGTGGCGCCCCATTATGGCTTCAAGATGTGGATGCTTTCTTAGGATCAAATTTACTTCCAACTTTGTCTTGGCCTTTTCCTGAATCTTGTTCAATTGTTCATTGCAACGTGGGATATACCGTGTCTCTCTTCCAATGCAACCTGCAAATTTTTTTAGGAAAATTATTCTAATACTCTTTTTTCCATTTCTAATGCTCTTTTTAGGCCCACATATGCTGGTTTCTAATACTCTTTTTTCCTTCTTTTCGTGTTCAAGGAAAAAAAATCGAGTGCTGGAGTGAATCATCTAATTCAGGGACGAAACACAAATCAGATTGTGCTTATGTCGCTACCTCCTACGTCTACAACAGTACAATTGCAGGTCTGTATATATGGACCAACCTGTTATTTGTACCATGTCACTGATTCATATTGGTTGTTAGAATTTAGTTGCTTGTCAAATGTTCATTGTATTAAGAAGTATGATATAGCGTCTGTATCCAATGCAACTTGGCTATAGTTTATCCAAAGTAGATGTCTATTACTCTGGTTGATTTGAGACGGTGATATGGTTTTGGGGGTCCATGTGCACCTGAGCTTAGCTACTTTCTCTATTTTTATTGTTCTGGGAACTCCGTGTACACTGTATAAAATTAGTCTACAACATAATCAAATTAACCATCTCATAGCTGCACAATTTTCTTACCGGTCTTGGTAATAGGGGCCCACGAGGTACTTCTGTAAAGTACATACAAAGATGTACTATATATGTGCAAAGTATCAATTCAGTACACCGAATCCTATGACTTGTACCTCTAATTGAGGAGGGGGGAATGTCAAAGCAGTTAAAATAATCCTAAATAATCTGGAAACATATAGCTTTGAATAGACGTATATTATTTTGCTGAAGAGTTCTGTCCATGCATGTTTTGCCATCTAATTTTGTGTTTTGGGTTGTATGTCATTGATACTTTTAAGTCCTATGATGATTATAAAAACACCTCGCCCTGCTATTTTGTTATATTAGATGCTCTCCTGCTTTGGCTAAATCAGATAGAGGCTTTAAGCATATTCAATTTAGATAATGACAGTCTTAATTTGGATAAATGAAATAACAAGAGTCCAGACTAATGTGGAACAACTGGTCAAAATATAAAAGTTTGGTTCCAATCGGTTTAGTTAGTGGCCTATATGAATCTTATTTGGACCACAATATTTTTGTACGGTTATTGATTTGCTAGCATATATTCTAAACTTAATTTTGTTAGCTCCTATCTGGTGTTCTTTCTTATAATATCTTTTTATACGTCGCAAGCTTACTCTGTCACGAGAGTTTCTCCGTGTTTATGAAGAAAAGATTTGCGTTCAGAGCACCTTCGGTATAAGAATTTGTTTTATAATTCTTGTTGGTCAGTCACAAAGCATTAATTTTGGTTTGCTTTATAATTTTTTCAGGAGTAATGGGAAATTATGAGCTCCTACTTGTTTTTATGCCAGCTCTATGTCGTAGTTAGCTGCGACCTTCTTCCCCGCGTGTTCGTGATAATCAGTTAACTTCTAGAGGGAATTGTGATTGTGATTAGTATCTTTAAGATCGACGGGGAACTCTTGACCAACATTTTGTGAGCAGACTAAGAAGTGACCTAATATTGGTATGCAGATCACAGTCATGCCAATTTCAGTATTGTCTAAATTGATCACGGTGAAACTACATCTGCTATTCTAGATTCAAGTTGAGTCTTGACCTCTACAGATATGTACTTGCTTTTCCTCTCCATAGGTTTCTAGCACTCTGAATGTATCCTATTGGCACATAATTACATCAATTTTCCTTGCAAATCAACTTAGAAATCCATTGCCCCCTGTACAAAATCAACTTTGAATGGATCATGGCCACGCATAACTTCAGTTTTGGCTAGGTTTTGGAACTGACAAACATCCGTTGTATATGTGTATTCAGGTTAAGAAAAGATATGGTATTCAAACTATTCTGATTTCTCTATTAAATCGAAGATGACAATGACATCGACGAAGGTCTGTATGCTCCTGTTGTCAAGTCTGCTTGATTTTCTTCTTCTAATTTTAGCTAGCTCTGCCTGCTGAAAGCATTCTTCCATGCTAAGTAGCCAGTCATTTTGCATTTAGTTTTGTCGTAATATTAATTCAGGTTCTACAGTCTGCTAGGTCATGTTTTTTATTTACTTAAGTTCCCATCTAATTGACTGAATTAGTCACGTATGGGAGAGCAGTCTGAAAGTTATAATAGGGTATGCAATAATAGTGTGATTTATGTTGCTGGAAGTACTGCCAATGCTTTTGTCATTTTTCAGGTTTGCTCTCGGTTCTGTTGGCAAGGGATCTTTGGTCATGCATCCATTGTAGAATGGCAATAGTTGAGCATCAAGGGACAACCGAAATTACTATGATGATATTTCAGGTAGTAATTACTCGAACATAAACTTTTCCCGTTCTTCTTTTTTTCTCCTTTATTTTGGTATGATGATGTGTTGATGCCCCCTGTCATGTAATTATTCCAAGATAGCCTGACTGTAATATTTCTGGGAGAAATATTATTACGAATAGAGAAAGCTTTATTTCAGGCATCTTAATATTTCATATCGTCCTAATATTACAGTCAGGCTATCTTGGATGAAAGACATAGTTCGTGTGAATCATGACCTTCTATGCAATATTTCTTTCTGTGTAATCATTCATGTGTGTATATGTGGGTATGTTTGTTGGTATCTACTCACTATATTATATACCGTGTTATTCAGACATCCCGGGCCCTGCGGGGAGATCAGAGGCTGGCAGTGCATGCAACAGGGGATGTTAATCAGGCAAATTATCATTCAAAGACTGGGTCTATGATGCTTGGGGCGAAGGTCCTATTTCTCTCATTCCTCCCTTCCAACCCTCAACATTCTGGATCATGGATGTAAGCTGTGCACAGTCACATTTTTTTGGTAAATGCATATGAGCAATGAACTTGGGAGCATTTTTATTCTGGTGTTAGTTTGCTTGATCTAAATATATGATGTATTGATCTGTACGCTGATGAACAATTTGGCTGATGCATATTGTTCCTTAGCTGATCCGTCTGACCACTACACTCATGTGGCTTGATTGGCTTTGTGACTTGATTACATATTGTGGTTCGACCAGATTGGCTTGTGAGATGCGATATTATGCAGGGTAGTCCTATTTTTATTTCAAAAGCTCAGTATTTTTTTACAATGGATAGCACAACTTAGGCACGCTTCACTTCTTTGCCAACCTGTTCCCAGAATCCTTATTTTAGTTCCTTCCTGCATCAGATCTTTTTTATCTTTAGGCTGAATGATAGAGTGGAGATGTTAAACTCCTTCATGCTTAGAACATGGTGATAAGGAGAACATCTCTTTTTAGTTATGATTTATTTGAGATGTTTATGTGTAAGAACCCCCCAAAGGAGAAGGCACTCATGGCTCAGTTTGGTAATGAAAGTGACATGATGTTGATGTGTGAACTCGTGGACGAGGGTCCAGTTCTTCAAACATTGGCTAAAAAAATTGTCGCGCTCGATGAAGAAAGAATTCACTCTCATGATTATGATTCGGAAACTCGTGTCAATGCTACGGACGCGGGAGGTGATTCCGAAAGTTATATCGATGCTACAGACATAAGTGCTAACTTCGCTGGAGCGGATGCAGCGATTGCCGCGTGTGCTCGGCCGTGGAGAAGCAGCCTTGTTACAGACCTGCGGGGTATTTTCGAAACTCGTGTCGAAGCTACTGACACGGATGGTAGTCCTATTAATGCTGATGCAAAAGTACACACGGGCGCAGCAGCTAGCAGTGGCACCTGTGCTACATTTGGGTAGCCCGAAGGCAGCAGCTCAAGAGATGGGCCAGACAGGCCGAAGAACAGCAGCAGCTGCCCAGTTCAGGAGGGAGCTGCTGGTGGCCTGCGTGGAGGAGGCTTAAGTGGTGGAACAGATGGATTTGGCTCGTCAAGAGAAGTTCCACTAGGCTGCAACTCAGGCGTGAAGACTGTTGAGCGTGGCCCAGAGGGAGAAGGAGGCTCAAGTGAAGGCGTGTCTAAAGGCCATGGAGGTGACGGGCTTGGCTCATTGGTTAGTGCTGGCAACCTGGCCAGCAGCAGTCTAAGCAAGCCACGGGGCCTACTAAAGGCCATGCATGCATGCCCACATTCTATGTATGAGGATGCATCAGGAGCTCTGTTGTTTGCATGCTTGCACGCAGGAAAGGATGCCATGTTGGCACCTGCATCGCCTCCGACAGTATAGGAGGAGAGGACAACGCCACCTACACCCGTATTGCTACAACCGGTGTTACACCCATATTCAGAGAATTCTCTTCGGACGACTGACCCAGTAAAGGTGAAAAGGAGTGGAGGGCGGTGTCTAGCAAGCGCCGAGGAATCGGCGGATTTCGAGGACGCGAATAGGAAGTGGTGTTGGCGTCAGACTATGGAAGAGGAGTTGAGGTCGATCCACGACAACAATGCATGGGAGCTTGTGGATCTTCCCAACAATGGAAAAGCCATGGACCTCAAGTGGGAATTTATGATCAAGAGAGATGCCGAAGGGTCCGTGAAGCACAAAGCGAGGCTAGTAGCCAAAGGGTACGTGCAAGAGGAAGGTGTGGACTTCGAAGAAGTGTTTGTTCCCGTTGCAAAGATGGAATCGGTGAGATTACTCATAGCTCTTGCGGCTCAAGAGTCATGGAGGATACATCACATGGATGTAAAATTTGTGTTTTTGAACGGAGAGTTAGCAGGAGACATTTATGTGAACCAGCCACCGGGGCTCATCAAAGAGGGAGAAGAACACAAGGTACTGAAGCTACACAAAGTCTTGTATGGGCTACAGCAAGGTACATGTGACGACGTCGTGATTAGGGGGTGATTGTTGGAATTAATCCCGACGTGAACTAGGTACATGTGCGTATGCGAGTCCAACTATGGCAAGAAGTCATGACCGTGTAGTAGTACAAGTCGTGACCGAGTAGTATTGCTATAGCTGATCCTAGCGTGTATATATATGTAGCCTGCACCCCTTGTAACTTGTATCATCGAAAGCAATAAAGAAAACCAACAGGTACGATACGTACCTGCGCCATCAATCCAGCGAGTTCTCGCGTGCGTTCGTGTGTGTCCAGCTGGTCAACTCGATCAAGTAACATCGATCAGCCTGCTGTTGTGTACGTGCGTGAGTTGTACTGTTCTGGCCGGTGCACGTACGTGCGGCGTACGTAGCTATTTTTGCTAGCTTTGATCAATCGGGAATCCAGTTCTTTACTTCGTCGTTCGTGGTCGGTCGTCGCCGTCGTCAGAAAGTACTTGGCATCTGGTCTGGGCCAACAATTTTTATACGAGGAGACCAATCGAGTAAATTAACGATCATGTGTCTGTTGCTTCTTTTCATGAATTATTACTTTAGAAAACTGATAAAAATGTTTGAATCGGCTTATGATGATTGTGAATCGGTACTGTTAATTATGAGCAAACCAATGATAGTAAGACATTTTGTGACCATTTCGTGCAACAAAATATAACTTTTTAAATACAAACCATCATAAAATTTGAGGGTTGGGACCCTAGCTAACAGACACTCCCGGCTATCATTGTAAATATCGGTGATATATTTATTACCTATTCTACCATCGTCATGATATTTTGGTCATAAATAGACATATTTCTTATAGCGTCTGCATTTTTCACCAATAGACACATAGCTGAAAAATGCAAAGGCGGAGAGCAAGTAAAGTACTGAACTTTAACTGGACTTCCACAAACTCCTATATGTCTAATTGAGGGTTTTTGACTTGATGAGCAAAGTTAATTGATGTGTTAGAAACATGCACGATTAGTAGTAACTATCAAAGACCACACAATCCTCTTAATTTTTTTCTAACGAGCAAATGAAACTGACGAGGGCTTGCAAGCAAGCTCATGTGGCAACCGTCAACCGTGCAGGCATGCAGTACTAGCTCGTTGTGGCGCAGATTAGTGCATGTGATCTGCGTGATGCCGCCCTGCTCCTCCACAGAATGATCTTCACGGTGGGCAACAACTAGTGTTGGGCTAGCCACCCTTCTTGTGTTGGGCTAGGCCCGCTTACTCTTCTAGCCCAAGCGGCTTCTCTGTGTATGTGAGTCAGGGCTATCACTTCGTAACTGAAGACGATCGAGCTAGCTTTGCAAGATGAACCTCACTGCTCTGTATGCAACAGGTTGGGCATGCGCCAACAATGCGTACACGTCTCTACCTGCGGCTTGACAACAACGAGATGAATGGCTAGCGACTACTCCACCCATATAAAAAATGCACTAATGTGGCTATTTGAGGTGCCACAACAGAAGGACTCATGGATCCAGTGGCCAAGCAGGTGTGCCTGATGAAACCATCAAGGCGGTTCTCAGTACTTGAGCTTGGCTTGGTGTCATCAAAAAATTTCCCAATACCTTCCATCTCCATGAGTAGTTTTCAAGCCACCAAAATAATGACAAAACACATGGTAGTGGATCACATGGTTAGCGGCAAACGAGGAGGAGGAAGGTATATATGGACGTCTTCCATCATATGGTACTCCAGGTCTCTCGGTGAGCAGGCTCCGCTCTACATGTGAAATAAAATGGTGGAACTGATGGTCTGATGGTAGGTAGCCTTAAACTGGGTTATGAACTGATGATCTGATGGATCACATGGTTAGCGGCAAACGAGGAGGAGGAAGTTTTATCCTTTTGGGGAAAAATCAATAAATTATGGTTATGTTTTGTAGCGAAATAAATTATGGTTATATGAAACCGGAACCACGGTAGTTACGAAATTTATTCTTTTGACATAAAAGATATTTATACTAAAATCGTCCTTTGAACTGAAAGTAGAAAAGAAAAGCATCATTTGATCAACTTAACGTGCGCCATATATGGCACATGTGTTTTTTTAGTGGATTATGGTACATATGAAATTTTCTTTCTTCTGGCAGACCGCGGAATATAGGTGCATGTCCGATATCTCCGGATCAGGTTCTTCTCCTGGTAAGCAAGTCCGTTCAATCAAAATCAGGATTAGGTTCTTCGGGGATTAGTAGAGAGCTATTGTGACGATGACCCATTTTCACTCTGCTTGATGTTTAGCGGCCCATTTTCCTTCATCCACCAGCGGATGCGTCTACATCTCGCTTATTGCAAGACGGACAATTGCCCTGCCTCAAAGGGTCAGTAGTGGGCCTGCCGATTAATTGTTAAATGGTTTGTTACATTCTTTATTTATTTTTACTTTATTTTCCAAATATTACATTACATAAATTTTAGAGAAACTTTTACTGCCCATTAAAAATGTAATCATGAAATGTAAAAGCATTGTTCAAGCAATTTCAAAACTATTCATAGTATTGAAAAAAATACATCGTGTCATTCAAAATTGTTCAACTTTTAAATATGTTCATGACATTTCTTAAAATTGTTCATTAAAATGTTAAAATTTGATTGCAAAGTCCGTAAAAATAATCTATTACCATTAAAATATGCATTTTGGAAAAATTCGAGATTTCCCGGCCCCTACTGAAAAACATTTTCTTCTGGTACAGAGTGATAGGTGCTCAAATGCATTTCTTAAAATTGTATATTAAAATAGTTTATACTAGTTACGGAAAAACCAAATAATAAGATTCTTTTTATTTTACTTATATGCAAAATGAGGGCACCGATGTGGCATCGAACCCGGGTGGACACGACGCATGTGCGGTGGGTAGGCAAGGAAATCAGCGTGTTCGTGGATACCTCGGTGGAACATGGCACAAGATGACGCGTATAAACACGGTTATTCTTAACCACTCGTGCGAGACATTGTGAACATCTCACACTGTTGGTTATGGTAAACCATGTGCGACGCTTCCACATGATGCACTGCAAAGAATTGTGTGGCTGTTTCCCTTCAACCCACACAATTGTTTAATTTAATTGTGAACCCACTAAAGCACGGAGCCAGATCCCCTGACGTACGGCCCCCTGCCGTTGGGCCGCTGACGGGTGGGTCCGGGCCCACACGTTAGTGTGTGGGCCGTATGTCAGACGAGCCGCGTCCCTAGAGCACATATATCTTCCCATATAATCAAGTGTGCTGTCACCAGTGGTGGAGCCAGGATTCGAGTATAGGGGGGGAAGGGGGGTACGTATATTGATCTAATCTCGTTGGTAATTACTCGTCGCTCCTGCTAAAATTGTCGATCGTTGTGGGGGGGAGGCCCCTGCTCGTCCGCCCCTGGCTGTCACAATTTATCACACACGGGTTGGTTTTAGCAAAGCGTGTGCAGTGTTTTCCTTCATCGAGCAGAACTCATTTATCTCAACTGTGTTCCAAATAATGCTCACAATTCTCCCATAAAAATCATGTTAGTTGTCATTACTTAACGCCTGTGGGTTTGTCAAAGGAAGTGTTTGCCTGGTCCCGCAGACTGTTCGCTTTTCTTAATCGTGCACAATGGGTTAGCCATGGCACACATTTTGCATTCCGGTAGACGCTGGCAATCACGTCTGCCGTCGACCCCACCTTGAGGTCGAAGTACTCCACGTCCTGCCGGAGCACCGCTGCCAGGTAGCGTGCACGCATCCGTGACGCCTGCCGCTCCGCCGTCCGTGACCAGCAATACCCCTCTGCCGTGCACACACATCACATTCAGTACAGTTACGGAATTTGCTCCGCCAGCATCCAAATAAAATGAAATATTCTCAGTCTCACACTCACACTCCGTCACTCACCTAGGAACGCCATGATCCAGCTGCCCAGCGCCAAGAAGACAAGGTTCCTCGCGTTCTGTTAGTTGCTCGTCAAAGCTGCTACGGTTTAACAATGGGCACAGGTATGTAGAATTTGTTGATGCGTACCTCGTCCATCTTGGAGCTCAACTCCTGGAGGTGGTCGGGGCCGCTGCTGCCGAGGTCGTTGATGATGAAGCCAGTGATGAGCAGCTTCACAGGTGTCAAGAAGCCATCGCCGATGGCACCCACCAGGCCCAGTGCCATCAGCACCATGTCCACGGCATCCGCGTGCATGAACACTGACATGACCGCCGCCTTCTTGGCTTGCTTTCTTTCTTTCTGTTGATCGAGCCGTAACAGAGTTAATTTACTCGATAGTTAGTACATGAAGAGCCGTCCAAATTTTAAACTCGAAGCTTTGCTGAATGCTTGCAAGAGCACATTAGTTAGTAGTTAGTACAAATTAAGCAGTCCACCTAACGACTTGCTGTCCGCATATATATAGTATTTCTATCCCAGCTAGTCTTGAAGACTTGCGGTCCGCATATAAATACTACGAGTGGGGAGCTAGCCCTGAAGACTTGAGCTAAGCAAGAGGTCTTTTCTATTACTCTAGTAGCCGTAATAAATTTGAACTATTATTGGTGTTTCTATACTACAACTGAGTAGTGATCGCTGTGAGGGGCACTAGGTGACTTAATTTTACTGTTTTTAATGTCATTCATTTTGCCAGTATACCGATAGTAACTGCAGGGCCAGTGGTTCAGCTTGGATGCCATCTCCTAAGAAAACAGAAAGAAACCCTAATGCTTTCCTGGCTCCATCCACAAGCGGCAGCCGGCCAACCTGCCGCTTTCCATCCATGTTATCCGGCAAGCTCCAACCAGATGATGATGCCCACACGAGGTAGTGCCTGTCCAAGGCTATGTGATTTGGACTCTCAATCAAGATTCGCAGGCAGTGAGGCAAAACCACATACAGCCATCTCCATATGATGCAACAGCGAAAGGATCCGAGGAAGAAAATTGAATGTCATCCAGAGATTATTTGAGTATGATGTGCAGATGCGGTAAATAGAATGCATGGCTAACATACCTCCAGTCTCATGCTCTGTGGCTGCGATGTCCTTGTATGCCCGCTATCTATGGAAACATGCTTGGACACTAAAACGTTGATCACGAGACACTATGCTTGGGCCTCTTGTGATCAAAGCTTCAATTGATTTCTCTATTTTTTATGCAATATAGAACCATCAATGTAATTTCTAGATGTCAATGATTTTGCAACAGCTGATGTATTTATTTTTTCTAGCGAAGTTAGCTTTTGCGTTGTTTGGATGTCGTCAAGGCACCATACTATTAATAGGAATTCATTCTCTCGTCGGGATTCGTTTGCATTAAACTGTTTTATTAGTTTATTTGCATTATATTATTATTTGTATGATACAAGGGTCACGATTGCGTATCATATTTTGTTCTGTTAATTGCATGAGAAGAAAGGCCAGGTATTCCTTCTGCTGCATGAACTGAAAGCTCAAAACAGTGGTGTGCAGGCTGCTTTTTATCTGGAGTGTTAGCCTGTTAGAGGATGTGTGATATTGTTGCGCTCTAGCAACTACAGAAGTTATTCAGCAGGTGTGTCAGTTTCCTGTTCCAACGCTTGTAGAATATGAGCAGACTTTCCAAGATTGGATCTATGTTGTCTGCTCCATGGTTCTCTAGAGTACTAACAAATATCTGGAGCTCTAAGACTATCTAGTGGCTGGTTTCTGTCAATGTGTTTTTGGATACGACCTGCATGTTCGGTGTTGCTGCAATGTGCGAATAAGGTCTCTGTCTAACTGTGTTGGGAGAGCTAGTACTCTAGCAGCTGCTGCTTTTTCATACATAAACTTTTGCATGCGGAGTGAGTAGTATGTTTACATAGTTCTTGTTGGTTTCTATACACAAATATCAGTTTGATACTCCCTCGTTTCACTTAACTTTATGGTGTGTGCAAGTTTTTTGCCCATATTCTGAATTGTAGTTCCTACTTACTTGTTTGGACAAAAATAGCCGTGTGGCTGGACATGGGCGTGAAACAACCTCCTCTGCATGCGGGAGTGTGTGTGGCTGAGACGCTTTGCACATGGATCTGGACAGAGTTGGTGGAGGGGTATAATGATCCAAAGGACATGCGCGAGCGCATGCATTGGTATTGCAGCTCAACAAAGTGCGCACTAGAATTTGGAACGAAGGGAGTATAACAATTTCGACCTCCAAGGAAACAACTCATGTGGCAATCCTCCTGCAGAAAAAGAGCGTGATCTCTTTTAACCAGAGAAACACAATTATCACACATATTCCTGTATTCATCCACGGAAGAGGTTTATTGTACTGAATAGAAGTGTTGCCAATTGTTTTTTGGATAAACTAAGTGGATCTGGTCCAAGATTAAGGGTAAAATAATTTTAGAGATCTCAGGTTTGGTGTAATTGCAGACTCCACTATTTAGCCTTAGGTTAATGTTGGTGGGTGGTACCAAATTAGGTACACACTTGTGGCATGTTATATGGTCTAGGTAGGTTCTAAGGAAGGGGATTGTTGGACAGATGGTTGTGCAAGCTTGCTCTTACAATTAGGTTTACTTCATGTGTCTTGTTGTATGCTGGTGCCCCATTATGGCTTCAGGATGAATCTTCTTTTCATATTGGCCTACATTATACGCTGGCGCGGTGGCGCCTATTATGGCTTCAAGATGTGGATGCTTTCTTAGGATCAAATTTACTTCCAACTTTGTCTTGGCCTTTTCCTGAATCTTGTTCAATTGTTCATTGCAACGTGGGATATACCGTGTCTCTCTTCCAATGCAACCTGCAAATTTTTTTAGGAAAATTATTCTAATACTCTTTTTTCCATTTCTAATACTCTTTTTAGGCCCACATATGCTGGTTTCTAATACTCTTTTTTCCTTCTTTTCGTGTTCAAGGAAAAAAAATCGAGTGCTGGAGTGAATCATCTAATTCAGTGACGAAACACAAATCAGATTGTGCTTATGTCGCTACCTCCTACGTCTACAACAGTACAATTTCAGGTCTGTATATATGGACCAACCTGTTATTTGTACCATGTCACTGATTCATATTGGTTGTTAGAATTTAGTTGCTTGTCAAATGTTCATTGTATTAAGAAGTATGATGTAGCGTCTGTATCCAATGCAACTTGGCTATAGTTTATCCAAAGTAGATGTCTATTACTCTGGTTGATTTGAGACGGTGATATGGTTTTGGGGTCCATGTGCACCTGAGCTTAGCTACTTTCTCTATTTTTCTTGTTCTAGGAACTCTGTGTACACTGTATAAAATTAGTCTACAACATAATCAAATTAACCATCTCATAGCTGCACAATTTTCTTACCGGTCTTGGTAATAGGGGCCCACGAGGTACTTCTGTAAAGTGCATACAAAGATGTACTATGTATGTGCAAAGTATCAATTCAGTACACCGAATCCTATGACTTGTACCTCTAATTGAGGAGGGGGGAATGTCAAAGCAGTTAAAATAATCCTAAACAATCTGGAAACATATAGCTTTGAATAGACATATATTATTTTGCTAAAGAGTTCAGTCCATGCATGTTTTGCCATCTAATTTTGTGTTTTGGGTTGTATGTCATTGATACTTTTAAGTCCTATGATGATTATAAAAACACCTCGCCCTGCTATTTTGTTATGTTAGATGCTCTCCTGCTTTGGCTAAATAAGATAGAGGCTTTAAGCATATTCAATTTAGATAATGACAGTCTTAATTTGGATAAATGAAATAACAAGAGTCCAGACTAATGTGGAACAATTGGTCAAAATATGAAAGTTTGGTTCCTATCGGTTTAGTTAGTGGCCTATATGAATCTTATTTGGACCACAATATTTTTGTACGGTTATTGATTTGCTAGCGTATATTCTAAACTTAATTTTGTTAACTCCTATCTGGTGTTCTTTCTTATAATATATTTTTATACGTCGCAAGCTTACTCTGTCACGAGAGTTTCTCCGTGTTTATGAAGAAAAGATTTGCGTTCAGAGCACCTTCGGTATAAGAATTTGTTTTATAATTCTTGTTGGTCAGTCACAAAGCATTAATTTTGGTTTGCTTTATAATTTTTTCAGGAGTGATGGGAAATTATGAGCTCCTACTTGTTTTTATGCCAGCTCTATGTCGTAGTTAGCTGCGACCTTCTTCCCCGCGTGTTCGTGATAATCAGTTAACTTCCAGAGGGAATTGTGATTGTGATTAGTATCTTTAAGATCGACGGGGAACTCTTGACCAACATTTTGTGAGCAGACTAAGAAGTGACCTAATATTGGTATGCAGATCACAGTCATGCCAATTTCAGTATTGTCTAAATTGATCACGGTGAAACTACATCTGCTATTCTAGATTCAAGTTGAGTCTTGACCTCTACAGATATGTACTTGCTTTTCCTCTCCATAGGTTTCTAGCACTCTGAATGTATCCTATTGGCACATAATTACCTCAATTTTCCTTGCAAATCAACTTAGAAATCCATTGCCCCCTGTACAAAATCAACTTTGAATGGATCATGGCCACGCATAACTTCAGTTTTGGCTGGGTTTTGGAACTGACAAACATCTGTTGTATATGTGTATTCAGGTTAAGAAAAGATATGGTATTCAAACTATTCTGATTTCTCTATTAAATCGAAGATGACAATGACATCGACGAAGGTCTGTATGCTCCTGTTGTCAAGTCTGCTTGATTTTCTTCTTCTAATTTTAGCTAGCTCTGCCTGGTGAAAGCATTCTTCCATGCTAAGTAGCCAGTCATTTTGCATTTAGTGTTGTCGTAATATTAATTAAGGTTCTACAGTCTGCTAGGTCATGTTTTTTATTTACTTAAGTTCCCATCTAATTGACTAAATTAGTCACGTATGGGAGAGCAGTCTGAAAGTTATAATAAGGTATGCAATAATAGTGTGATTTATGTTGCTGGAAGTACTGCCAATGCTTTTGTCATTTTTCAGGTTTGCTCTCGGTTCTGTTGGCAAGGGATCTTTGGTCATGCATCCATTGTAGAATGGCAATAGTTGAGCATCAAGGGACAACCGAAATTACTATGATGATATTTCAGGTAGTAATTACTCGAACATAAACTTTTCCCGTTCTTCTTTTTTTCTCCTTTATTTTGGTATGATGATGTGTTGATGCCCCCTGTCATGTAATTATTCCAAGATAGCCTGACTGTAATATTTCTGGGAGAAATATTATTACGAATAGAGAAAGCTTTATTTCAGGCATCTTAATATTTCATATCTCCCTAATATTACAGTCAGGCTATCTTGGATGAAAGACATAGTTCGTGTGAATCATGACCTTCTATGCAATATTTCTTTCTGTGTAATCATTCATGTGTGTATATGTGGGTATGTTTGTTGGTATCTACTCACTATATTATATACCGTGTTATTCAGACATCCCGGGCCCTGCGGGGAGATCAGAGGCTGGCAGTGCATGCAACAGGGCATGTTAATCAGGCAAATTATCATTCAAAGACTGGGTCTATGATGCTTGGGGCGAAGGTCCTATTTCTCTCATTCCTCCCTTCCAACCCTCAACATTCTAGATCATGGATGTAAGCTGTGCACAGTCACATTTTTTTGGTAAATGCATATGAGCAATGAACTTGGGAGCATTTTTATTCTGGTGTTAGTTTGCTTGATCTAAATATATGATGTATTGATCTGTACGCTGATGAACAATTTGGCTGATGGATATTGTTCCTTAGCTGATCCGTCTGACCACTACAGTCATGTGGCTTGATTGGCTTTGTGACTTGATTACATATTGTGGTTCGACCAGATTGGCTTGTGAGATGCGATATTATGCAGGGTTGTCCTATTTTTATTTCAAAAGCTCAGTATTTTTTTACAATGGATAGCACAACTTAGGCACGCTTCACTTCTTTGCCAACCTGTTCCCAGAGTCTTTATTTTAGTTCCTTCCTGCATCAGATCTTTTTTATCTTTCAGCTGAATGATAGAGTGGAGATGTTAAACTCCTTCATGCTTAGAACATGGTGATAAGGAGAACATCTCTTTTTAGTTATGATTTATTTGAGATGTTTAAACAATGATTGCTACTTTAAAATAGATTTGATATGTTTCTCCAAAGTTTCATTCATTTCATGTGTGTTCAGGTATATATACTAGAAGTTATTATGGCTCACTTACATTTATATCACGTCGACACAGCGGATCAGCTGGTTAGAATTCTGTATATCTTTCGTCACCTCGTGAGAGGCACATCTTCCAACCAAGAATGTCATCAGCGACTATCCCGAGGACATGGTCAGAATAGAATCTCAACACTTGCATTTTCATCTCCTTCTACCTTTTTTGTGTTTTGAGGTGTTAGAAATTGTGGGAAACAGTTCTGGATTGTGTGTGTATGGTAGTTTGCAAGTGAATTGGCGACTATTTTGGATATTGTCCCCAATTGAGGTTAATTTGAAATTGTGGATGCACACATGGTTTGTGTTCTTTATCATGGGGTATCTGTTCTTTTGCACATAGGTAGAAAGTGCTTGGTGGGTTTTTTCTTTTAGTTCAATTGGCATGGCCTACTGATGTGTGTGCTGGTCCTGCATGTCCTGTGTCATGCCAGTAGCGTCAGTTTGTGAGGATTGTTTGATAGAACATGCTCGTCATAGTGTGTTGTCAGGAAGGTGTGGATGCAATAAGACATGTGCCCTTTAGTTTTGTCTCATTTTTTCTTGTACATTTGAATTAGTCTATTAGTCCGTGTCCATGTATTCTTTTGTTTTTGGTTGGCACTTTCAGGTTTGTTTGCCGAGAGACAAAGAGTTGTTTGTCCATTCACACATGATAAACAGAGGGTTGGATTTTTTTGTATTGGATTGATGCTTGTGAAAGAGTGTGGAAAAGATAGGATGTTTATTGGGTTCTTTTGTTGGATTTGGTCTCCCAATGGTGCCATTGTTGGTCTGGTTTGGTTAATCCTTGCTTATTCATTTATCTTAGGGATTGGATCGCTCACATGGTTTGTTAGGAAGTAAATGGAGGTTGTACACCTATTGTGGTTGCAGTTCTGTTAATCAAAGTGCTGTGTAGCGGGGTTTTTGCCTGGTGCTAACTTTTTGGTAGGAATTTCACTTCTGCCCTGAAAAAGCAACCTGCAAATGTCCAACTAATAATAGTTCCAATGTGCATTTTCTTTCTCAGACCATGAAACCTCTTACAACAGCGACAATGTGAGAGATAATCGTAAAAATAAACAGAAATACCGGGTGAATCATGTATGTTCATACTATGGCAGTTATCTTCAGTCAGTGAGCGAGAATGGGCCTGAGCTGCAATCCTCGCTTTTCTCTATTCCTTTTATGAATTTTCATTCATGGTGAAAATGTTCTCTCTTAATACTGTTGTTGCATCACCGTCTGAGATAAGTTACTCCAGTTGTACATAGGTATCCATCCTTTTCCTGCTCAAGTATCAAGTGGATGATATGTTGCTCTCACCTACATCATCTTTTCT
Source organism: Triticum aestivum (assembly GCF_018294505.1). Classification (NCBI taxonomy): domain Eukaryota; kingdom Viridiplantae; phylum Streptophyta; class Magnoliopsida; order Poales; family Poaceae; genus Triticum; species Triticum aestivum. Next base: position 41,073,010 of record NC_057812.1, read on the forward strand.
TGCAGGCACCTTCTTCTTTTAGCTGCAATATTTATTTGGATCTCTCGGTTGTGAAGTGCCATATTTTCTATTTATACTCTGCAGGCACAATGTTACAGATTTATTTTCAATCTCAATATGCCATCTATCCGAATTTTGTAGTGCCTAATATCATGAGCTAATGCTAATATTATTTATAGAGCGTTCATATTATCATGATGACACCTGTCAAGTATTGTCCACTACTAATTGCGCTGGCTTCGCCTCAGAACGTGGAAAGAGGAAGTAGAGTTATCAGTAGTGATCAGCTATAACGTACTGTAGATATCAATGTTTCTAGAGCATCGTTTCCAATTGTCTGTTATCTCATTGTGTTTATGAGCAGATACAACATCTCATGTAACACTTATTCTTACAGTTCCTGATATGAACTACTTGGCATTATTTTATATAATTTATGTCTTTATGTTTTGTACCACTCGATACAAATTAGTTGTCCTTGGCAAACATTTGGCTTGCTTTTGGTACAAATTTTTTCTTTATTATCTATAGTGAAATTGCGGTTATTCTTGGTAACAACTACACTTTGCTTTTGGTATATATTTAATCTGTATGCCCTATATTCAATTCAGTCATCATGGGCAGCAACTATACCTTGCTCTTGATATATCTTTGTAGTTTTTGTGATATATACTGAACACATTTATTGTGAGGTTATTTTAATTCCTTTGGATGTTTCGAATGCATTGTTATATTGAGGTTTTAGTCGCTGGGTCACCGTGGTGAGCCAAACAACAGCATTGCCTCCTTGACCAAAACATTTGGACCGGCACCCTCGCGCCAAGGCGCGATCCCGATCTAGTTAGTAGTATTACTCAATGCAGGTCTGTGGTGACGAACAAAGAGCAACCCATGTGGCCCATTAATTGTGCCCACGTCGATAGTCATGTGGAGTACATAACTGTAGTAAGAACCTTCTCAAAACAAAAGTAGTAAGAAACAGCAACACATGACATGTGGTTTAGTTCCACCTCACGCAGTGGCGGAGACAGAGCCCGACCACCTCGGGCACTTGCCCGGGCTCACCTAGTATCGTGTGGTAGCCACTCGACAAACCCATGAACATTTTGCCCAAGACTTGACTTGGCAAACATTGAGGACACACGCACTCTTCAGTTGTCCCGTCTTCGCCGAGTATGGTACCAAAGGTACTTGACAAACACAACGTGTCATGTGGCAAGCGTCGTATCCGTTGGCTGGCCGTCAACCTACTTTATTTTTCCTAGGACCTCATTTTGACACTCAAAGACCTTGCCAAGTATCTGGGGGAAGGAACTCGATGAATCTCTCTTAGTCGAAAGCTGGGTATGCCGAAGTTTGGTGAGATTGGATTATCTACTATAGGGTGCTCCTAAACCCTCCATGGACAGTAAATTAAGAAGAAAAAAACACAAAACTAAAATATCTGAAATTTTGGGACGTCAAACATTATCAAAAGTTTTAGCTTCTTGCAAATTTTTGTCCACAAATAACATTCGAGGAGCACTCACTAAACATAACCAAATTAGTGTTCAAAGTTCCATGCACTTTTGAGCCGTTTTTTTGTGAGGGCTCCATGAATGTTATTTGCTCATGAAATTTAGCAAAAAGCTAAAACATTTGATCTTGTTGCAAAAAAAACAGTGTTTTTCTAATTTTTTTTCTGAATTTACTGTTCATGTGGGTACACCTACACCAGGGAGTAGCTTTTTATATATTGTGTATTGGACGATCGATTTTGATTTCCAAGTTATACATTTAGGCTCAAGCTTGCCCAGGTTTCACAAAAGTTCTGACTCCGCCACTGACCTCACGTAGGCAAGGAGGTGAGAGACCATTTTTATAAGCTTGAGCACATGTTGTGTTCTAAATACTAGAAACATACATAGCATTGAACCATGAGCATACCGCGTACGTTTGCATGAGTATGCCCGTCTTAACTGAACCGGATTTAAATTGGATGTCCAACAACAAGTGTAGGTACGTATCACATGCACGACTTAAGACTGATGCAAATCTTAAATTTAAATTGGATGTCCAACAACAAAGAGGTGCGAGGTGGCTGAATACTAAACGCTGACCGTCGCAGATTTGAGACGATAAAGATTATTTTTTTCGCGTTATGGTCAAGATCGCTTAAGCTGGCGAGACGAGATGCATGGACAATTGTTCATGTCGATGGACAGAACAACATATTGTTCCTAAAGATAGAGACAAATGTACAACCAAGAATCGATGGGGTCATCTTATCCCGTAGTTGATACCCCTTTTGCGCAGGAAG